>NC_142744.1:2365000-2545000 GCF_051943395.1 Hippocampus bargibanti | reverse complement strand
GAGAGAGAGAGAGAGAGAGAGAGAGAGAGAGAGAGATAGATAGATAGATAATAGATAGATAGATAGATAGATAGATAGATAGAAATTTCCCCATTGTGGGCCGAATAAAGGTATTCTGATATATATATATATATATATATATATATATATATATATATATATATATATATATATATATATATATATATATATATATATATAGCTATTTTGAATACATTCTGTGAATGAGTTAAAAATGTTTTTTTTTTGTAATGTATTTACATATAAAATAAGAGCTTAATGAAATGTGTTTGTGATTAAAGAGGTAGATGCCTACTGTATACAGTTACATGCTCAGCGCTGGCCGTTTGCCGACACTCTCTATAAACCTCTCACCTTGTTTCCAAAAAAAAAAAAAAAAAAAAAAAAAAAAACACCAGCATCTCTCTCGTTTCACCAACCTTTTCGCATAATGAGCCTCTATTAGGGACAAAATAACGCTGTGTGCAAAGCGTGCGCGCGTGCACGTACGCAAAATGACCTCCAGGGTTAACCTGTCACTAACATGGTGCCTGATTGCAACAGTACAGTAAATCACTGCTGGCTCAATAAAACACACCTGCGGTGTAAGAGGAGATGTGGGAGAAGCAGAACACCGGGAGAGCTGCCCTGATCACTACCAGACACCCGAGCATCCGTGGCGGTTGGGGTCGCTCCCTTAAAAAAAAAATGCACAATTTGAGTGTATGCTCAAAAGCTTTTTGTGCGCTGGAGAATAAATGGATGCATTGTGTGTATGTGTGTGTGTGTGTGTGTGTGTGTGTGTGTTTTAACAGTTTAGATGCGATCATGATGTCATGCTAAGTGCCTCAAATGATATCACGATTTATGAACACCTGGATCATTTTATTTAGTTTATATATAATAATACATTTCATTTATAAGTGCATTTTAAAACTCTCAAGGTCACTTTACAGTCACAGGATACGTTTTTCTGTGGGTAAGCAGCGGCAGCCACACGCGTCAGCGTTCACTCAACCTGCAAGTAACTCAAATAGATAGTTAGCTAATAGATACAGTAATAATAATAATAATAATAATAATAATTATTATTATTATTATTATTATTATTATTATTATTATTATTATTATTATTAGGACATTGATTCGCTGTGGCAACCCCTGAGGGGAAAAGCCAAAAGGATAATAATAATAATAATAATAATAATAATAATAAATTACAGGATATGTTTTTCTGTGGGTGAGCAGCGGTAGCCACACGCTTCAGCGTTCACTCAACCTGCAAGTAACTCAAATAGATAGCTAGCTAATAGATACAGTAATAATAATAACAATAATAATAATAATAACAATAACAATAATAATATTTATTATTATTATTAGGACATTGATTCGCAGTGGCGACCCCTGAGGGGAAAAGCCGGAATGAAAATAATAATAATAATAATAATAATAATAATAATAATAATAAATTTCATTTGTAAGCACCTTTCAAAACTCTCAAGGTCACTTTACAGTCACTAATAGATAGCTACTGAGCCAGTTAGATAGCTAAGCGATAGCTAGCTCGATAGCTAGCAAGCCAGCTAGACAGCTAATAGATAGCTAATTGATAGCAAATAGATAGCTAGGTAGCTAGCTTGATAGCTAGCTAGACTGTCATATTTATTTCACATTATTATTATTATTATTATCCCGCCTGGTCAGCAGCTATTTAAATTGGAGTATAATTATTTTTCCCACAATCCTCCTTGATGTACCTTTTTAAAAAAAGGACAATCAAGTATTTTACATCCTTTGCACATTCCTTTGTGAATTTATTCTTCAAAATTCACTATTTTAAATGGGAAGATAATTTGCATTGGTGGTAATCGTATGAAAAAAAAGGGGATTAAAACGACTATTGTCAAAGTGGAAGCAGGAATAAAAAAAAAAAAAAAACATAATTGAAGCTTTGAATACGAGGCGAGATAAAGTTAAATCGGGATAGCAAAAAGAGGAATTGTCAAATTGCGAATGTAGACGGGAGGCCACTCAGACAGTAATCCCATAATCCCGAGCGGGAAGACGGAGATGTAATTGCTGGTCGGGTGGGAGGCAACATATGTGGAGGGAAATTGTGCTGAGCTGTGAGGAATAATGTGTCACAAGCCGTAGGGGCTGCCAGTGACTCCAAAGTGGACCCGACGACCGGCATCTTTCGCAAAAGGGCCGAAAAACGTGAAATCCAGACATGGTATATAGTCAGGTGACCTCCGCTAAGTTAAACATTTTGATATGGATTTAAAAAAATGTATTTTGGAAGTGTTTTTTTTTTCCCAAAACATCGTTCCCCATTGAAATGAATAGACATGGCATTAATCCGTTCCTGTGGAAGCTTAGAAATTCAAATGGTGGAGGAAAACATTGACCGTGCTATGATTTTTCATCAGATGTAGCTGGGAAAGATGTTTGAACATTTTTCTGAAGTTGTTCGGACATATTTGGTAAAAACAAAGGGTGTGGAAGTGATTTTTTTTTGCCGCAGGCCACATAGGCATTATGGTTTCCTCTAATCAAGGCTTATGGGTGCGCTTTATACACCCGGAAAATATGGTAATCATTGAGGCATGATATCATTAAATAGAGATGTATGGGCTTAAAGCACCACAAACTTAGATGCTAATTAGCGTTAGCACTAAGGTAGAGATGCCTTTATTTTGTTGTTTCACATCCAGGTGAGATTCCCCGTGTTTAATAGCTAGATTATGGTAAGGCTTAATAGGTTAGTTGATGAGGTTAAATCACCACAAACATAGACGCTAATTAGCGTTAGCATGACGGTAGAGACGCCTTTCTTTCATTGTTTTAAATTAAGGTGAGAGTCCCTTTGTTTCATGATTAGCTAATGAGATTAAAGCAACACAAACATAGACACTAATTAGCATTAGCATGACGGTAGAGGCGCCTTTCTTTCATAGTTTGAAATGAAGGTAACATTCCCATTATTTCATGGTTAGCTCATGATGTTAAGCACCACAAACGTAGACGCTAATTAGCGTTAGCATGATGGGAGATACGCATTTCTTTCGTTGTTTTAAATCGAGGTGCGATTCTCACTGTTTCATGATTAGCTTATGAGGTTAAAGCACCACAAACATAAATGCTAATTAGCATTAGCATGACGGTAGAGACGCCTTTCTTTCATAGTTTGAAATCCACGTGTGATTCCCTTTGTTTTATGGTTAGCTTGTGGGGTTAAAGCACCACAAATATTTATGCTAATTAGCGTTAGCATGACTGTAGAGGTGCTTGTTTTTCATTGTTTTAAATCCAGGTGACATTCCCTTTGTTTCGTGGTTAGCTTATGGGGTTAAAGCACCACAAATATTTATGCTAATTAGCGTTAGCATGACAGTAGCGGCACCTTTCTTTCGTAGTTAGAAATCAAGGTGAGAGTCCCTTTGTTTTATGGTTCGTTTATGAGGTAAAAGCACCACAAACATATATGCTAATTAGCATTAGCATGACGGTAGAGGTGCTTGTTTTTCATTGTTTTAAATCCAGGTGACATTCCCTTTGTTTCATGGTTAGCTTATGGGGTTAAAGCACCACAAATATTTATGCTAATTAGCGTTAGCATGACGGTAGAGGTGCCTGTTTTTCGTTGTTTTAATCCAGGTGACATTCCCTTTGTTTCATGGTTAGCTTATGGGGTTAAAGCACCACAAATATTTATGCTAATTAGCGTTAGCATGACGGCAGCGGCGCCTTTCTTTTGTAGTTTGAAATCAAGGTGTGATTCCCTTGGTTTTATGGTTAGCTTGAAAGTAAAAAGTTTCTTGTCACTTACACCGCCGTATACTGTATGCTTTTTATGACTTTTTGATTATTTATTATTTTTTGGTGTATTGTTTCATAACACTTTTCAGATGTTAAAAAAAAAGGGTCATTCGTCATGGTAAGAAATGCCGGTTCGAGCGTCCCTATGAGGGTTTGTGTTTGACCTCAGAGTCGCACCGTATTGTCGTTGGGCCTCGGCGGATTGAAAGGCGAAGGAAAAAAAAGATTTATCGTCGCGCTTGGGAGCAGCGCGGTGACATGGCTAACTTCAGCTGCTCATTCATGCAACCAGGGATTTATTTCCAGTTGTTTCTGAGCACCTGCTGGACTTAATCTCCTTTTCTTTTTTAATTCCGTTTTTTTTTTTTTTTTTGACTCAGGGGATGCGAGAGGGGGTTTAACATCTGGCTAACTTAGCAAACAGCAAAACAGTGTGAAAGAACTGAGGAAGAACTTCCACATTTCTCCGCCGAGTCATCCAAAATATTGATGAGAGTGTTTTAAAGCGTTTTATGTCACGGCGCGGTGATTATCTTGGTGATTACTGCCTTGTGAATACTTGTAGTTAACTAGTGGCAGATTTAAGAGAGCCAGACACACATTTGAAGCTTGGCCTCAAGTCAGACAATACAACCTGGACTTAATTACAAGTTCCAATTAGGGAAAACATATTGGGTGCCTGATGAGAAATCCGAGTAAGTGATTACTGGTTTCCTGCTTGCCTTCCTTTTCCCCCATTAAAGAGATCCAAGCTCCACAGCAACTAATGTCTAATGGTTCTATCGTGGTCATGAATGAGGAGGAAGAGGGCGTTTGAAGCTGGGGGGGGGGGGGGGGGGGGGGCATTCACACATGGAGATTCGTGTTGCCAAAAGGCACGCTGACAGGATTTTTTTTTCTATTTATTTGACTTTTTTTCTGTAAAAGACGCATAGCACCTGGATCTGTAAACTGGTGAGCTAGAAAACAAAAAAAATACATCATTTTCTAAGTGACCTGATCAGTGTTTCTGTTGATAAATTAAAGTACAGTGATAGCTCAGTTTACAAACTTAATTGGTTCCTAGAAAGTGTGTGTAAGGCCAAAAGTTCATCTTCCAAACATTTATTTCGTATAAGAAACCATTAAAATGAGAATAATTTGTTCCCGGGTCCCTATACAGTGATACCTCGGTATACGAACCCCTTGGCTTACGAACAGTACAGTTTATTTATTTAATTATAATGCCATAGCATATTTATTTTACATAAAATAAGGTATATTTTGTGTAGTTTGAAGGCTTAGAAAATTAGAAAGCAGAAAATGATGTTTTAGCGGGACCTGGAAACGGATTATTCTCATTTTAATGGTTTCCTATGGGAAATAAAATTTTGGGATACACACCTTTTGCCTTACACACTGTCTGGGAACCATTTAAGGTCGTAAGCCAAGGTATCACTGTAAAACATACATTTCTACTAAATAAGCAGTAAAACTACACAAAATATACCTTATTTTATGTATAATAAATGTGTTGTAATGAAATAAATAAACTGTACTGTATAATAAAGTCGTTTTATTTACCTTTGTGATGGTCATTGATGTAGTTGATGATATGCGAGTGAAGTTGCCATGGTTTCTCGGCGATAATACCCTCACTCACACTGTCCCCTGCTAGCTGCTTTTCGGTAATCCAAATCAACAGAAGTTGTTCAACCTCTTCTATTGCCTGAGACCGTTGCTTAGACAACACAGAAACACCCTTAGCCACACGTAGCAATGGTCGACCTAGCATACCGGTACAGAGACGTTAAGTCACACAAACGCACACCTCGTTTGTGTTTTTTTTCAATGATTTCCTTCTTCTGCTCAATCGTAATTTTCTTCGGTTTAACACTAGCCTGTAGTGGGGTCTTTTTCGGTACCAAAAAAAGCTAAAGTACTCCACTCGATAACAAACCACGTCTGCACTGAGTGCTTTCAAAGAAAGTGGGTGTGGAAAACTAGTCTTTTAGAGATTATACTCTCGCGAATTTAATGTTCGTAAAAACGAAAAGTTCGTAAAATAAAGCGTTTGTTGTTTTAATCGATTAAAAATGAAAGATTTCCAATTCACTTTGATTGTTATCTTCGGATTAAAAAAAACAATTTCTGAAGTCATTTTTGCTGCTGTCGCCAACTGAGTGTCACATTGATGAAGATTAGTGAGCCCGTCCCGCAGGAGCGATCACCTACGTCGACGGGAGTTTATATCTTCACATCATGTGCACGTCCTTTGCGTCGCAAAGCCTTTCATCACTTTCATACAAAGTTAATCTTGATCTTATCGGTCCACGAAATGGAGATTATTCCCATGACTCATCTCACTAGTAGTTTTAAAGTTTTTTTATTTGCAGCTCTCATAAGAGCATCGCAACTCTGTTCTTTTGTATCTCCAGCAGGTGACAGAGGAGTGCTCTCCCTCCAGCGTCCACACCTGCTGCCCATGTTCAATAGTTAAGAGTATGTGAGGACTGACGAATTGTCAAAGTCTCTCCGTCGGATTGCCAATCGAGTGCAAGTATTGTTTTCGGGCATTCCCGAATGCCGTCATTAAATGAAATAAAGGGAGCGCTTAAAATAATGTAATAAAAGATAACTGAAACTAGAATTCAAGTTGATTAAATGAACTATACTTCATCTAGAAGTGCTTCATGCAACAAAGAGGGGACAGAAAGTGCTTAAAATAGAACTGTCTTTTGTGTTGTGTCACATTATTTGTTATTTTGTTCTTTTTGGGGGGGGGGTTTAGACTTCAAGATGGCGCCGTGAGAGTGGCTGCCTTTACGGCAGCTCCTGTATTTTGTTTTTGCTGCTGTGAAATGTAAATTTCTCCACTGTGGCACAAATTAAGGCTGATCTAATCTACAAATATCAGCATTTAAAGGCAAAAATAACCCTCATTTTCATGTCCCAAATTAATTTAGTAAATAATAATAATAATAATAATAATAATAATAATAATACATTGTATTCATTAGCGCCTTTCAAAACTATCAAGGACACTTTTACAGGATAGGCTTTCAGGGTTTATTTTGAATTAATTATTAAAAATTGATGATCTCACCTCAATTTGACATTTATGCCTCTTCGTTATATTCACAGACCGCTTTTCATTGGTGACATGGATAAAAAAAGATGTTATTGCTGTCTTAAATCTATTAGCGACTGTATGCTGTGACTGTAAAGTGACCTTGAGAGTTTTGAAAGGTGCTTATAAATTAAATGTATTCTTATTACTATTATCTATTAGCTAGCTAGCTATTTATTTGCTATCTATTGGCTATCTTTTAGCTGTCTAGCTAGCTATCTAGCTAGCCATCGTTTAGCTATCTAGCTGGCTAGGTAGCTATCTATTAGCGACTGTATCCTGTGACTGCAAAGTGACCTTGAGAGTTTTGAAACGTGCTTGGAAATTAAATGCATTATTATTACTGTATCTATTAGCTGTCTAGCTAGCTATCTATCGTTTAGCTATCTAGCTGGCTAGGTAGCTATCTATTAGCGACTGTATCCTTTGACTGCAAAGTGACCTTGAGAGTTTTGAAAGGTGCTTAGAAATTAAAGGTATCATAATTACTGTGTCTATTAGCTAGCTAGCTAGCTTTCTAACTATTTGAGTTACTTCCGGGTTGAGTGAACGCTGGCGTGTGTCGCTGCTCACACACCACCTTAAGAATAATTAAAGGCGCTTAAAAATGAAATGTATTATTCTTATTAACCACACATGTTATTGGCAACAAGGAAGATCAATGTTTTTTTTTTTTAAGGAATGACAGTGAGAGAAAAAAGTGGCAAGGAGTGCCGGGGATAAAAAAAAAAAAAAGGTCTCCACGCAAGCTGAGGAATTCTAATGACCCTGTTGTAGGATTTTCCACATCAGCTGTAACTTCCTACATGGCAGCCGCTTCGACAAGATTAAGCTTGCAGGGTCACTGGAAAGTTATGCTAGCTCCTATGCCGTTCATACTAATTAGCGGCGGTGAGAAATTATGAAAGACAAATTCTTTGTTACAGTATAAAGGTCGATTTTCCAGGTTTTTACACTTGACGACATTTTTTCTGACATTTCTTTAGTGTTCATTTACATTTGAAATGCGTTTCTACTTCTTTGTCAAAATAGACTTTTTAACAAAAACTATCGATGAGAAGGTTTCTTCAGCCGTCATCTGTACTTCTTTGATGGTGTCGGACGTTTCGCTTCTCATCCAAGAGGCTTCGTCAGCGAACTAAAATCTTTTGCTGGTAGGTTTGGCCCTATATATATATATATATATATATATATATATATATATATATATATATATATATATATATATATATATATATATATATATATATATATATATATATATACAGTAAAGTCTCGTTATATCGATATTCAAGGGAGTCCGAAAAAATATCGATATAACCGGGACTATCGATATATCCGATATCGATATAACGAGACTTTACTGTATATATATCCCTACTGTCCAGACGTGGCGAACCAGACTCTGCTATGATTGGTCCCTGCTCTCAGGTTGGGGACTACTCCCTGCGGCTACACTGATTACTTCTATTGTCCTGCCTGAGTATGGGGTCTACGACTGGCCAGATTGCCCCATTTGATCTGGTATCACCTCATCAGCATAACTAAAGCCTATGTTGCCTAAGAAGTCGGTTGTAGGAACGATCCAAATTGAAGCTCACCCTACCATGGCGATTTTGTGAAGGGTTTTGCTGTTTTATGAAAATAGCTTCTTTTACACCCCTTTCTGGACTGTAGGGATATATATACAGTAAAGTCTCGTTATATCGATATCGGATATATCGATAGTCCCGGTTATATCGATACTATTTCTAATCACGCACGAAGAAAATTACATGCAAACAGGGTCGGATATATCGATAGTCCCGGTTATATCGATATTTTTTCGGACTCCCTTGAATATCGATATAACGAGACTTTACTGTATATATATATATAGGGCCAAAACTACCAGCAAAAGATTTTAGTTGGCTGACGAAGAAGCGAAACGTCCGACACCTTCAAAGAAGTACAGATGACGGCTGAAGAAACCTTCTCATCAATGGACCACTCCTGTATGACTGAGAGCTTACACAGACGTAACAAAAACTACATCCGGCGTTGACCCTTTCAGGGACAGCGGCGTTTCGAAATAAAACTGGTCTGTGTCACCAGAAAAATTATCGGTGATTTATTTACCGTCTTGAGCATGAATCTCATCACCTTATCGTCGACGTCAACAAATCTTTTGTGGTTCAACACACACGGACAACAAAACTTGGATCAAGTGCACGTCGGCTCCGATATAGAGAACTGGATGCACCTCCCCCCCCAGAAAAGCCCCGATGAGCGTCAAAGTCAAGATGTCCTCCCGACATGACAAATGCGTCTCCACGATGTTCTCTTCCCCCTTGCGTCTGACGGACACAGCCTTGCCGCGTCCCTGACCCCAATAACCCGAATTCCTGCCTGATTGAGTTACTTTTAAAAAGGAAGCCACACAGGGAGCGCTCGGCTGATCCTCACCTTAAATGGGAACACATTTCGGACGTGTGGGAGAGATGATCAGACGGAAAGATTTCCTCTTTCCGGTGCTTGTGAAGGCAGAGACACAGAGAAACTGAGAGAGTGAGAGAGGGGGACTAAGAGAAAAATAGTGGGGTTTACAAAGTGGCCTTCCCAAAAAGATGAGAGAGAGACTGATGGACCCAAAGACAGAAACAGACAGAAAGACCGAAAGATCGATAGACAAGCCGATAGACAGACCGATAGACCAAAAGATCAAAAGACAGAAAGACCGATATAGACAGGTCGATAGACCGAAAGACAAAGTTCAAAAGACTGAGAGGCAGATAGACTGATAGACAAACCAAAAGACCGTTAGACAGACAGATAGACCGAAAGACAGACCAAAAGATGGATAGACAGACCGAAAGACTGATAGACAGACCGAAACACAGATGGACAGACCGAAAGACCGAAAGACCGACAGACCGATTAATCGACATATTGATAGCCCGAAAGACAGATAGACCGATAGATACACCAAAAGTCAGAAAGATTGAAAGACCGAAAGACAAAGGTCGAAAGACTCATAAACCGATAGACAGACCGATCAAAAGACAGACAGACCAAAAGATCAAAAGACAGAAAGACCGATATATCGACATATCGATAGACCGAAAGACAGATAGATCGAAAGACCGAAAGACAAAGTTCAAAAGACTGATAGACTGACAGACAAACCGAAAGACCGTTAGACAGACAGATAGACCGAAAGACAGACCGAAAGACAGACCGAAAGATGGATAGACAGACCGAAAGACTGATAGACAGACCGAAACACAGATGGACAGACCGAAAGACAGAAAGACCGATTAATCGACATATTGATAGCCCGAAAGACAGATAGACCGATAGACAGACCGAAAGACAGACCAAAAGATGGATAGACAGACCGAAAGACTGATAGACAGACCGAAACACAGATGGACAGACCGAAAGACAGACAGACAGACCGAAAGAGCAAAAGATCGATAGACAGAAAGACCGATAGATAGACCAAAAGATGGATAGACAGACCGAAAGACTGATAGACAGACCGGAAGACCGAAAGACAGAAAAATGATAGACCGACCAGTTTATGCACCACAAAAAAAAAAGTTGAATTTTTAAAGATCTAATTTCGCCCAATCGAATCAATCAATTGCGCCACTGTAAAAACAACAACCGAATGTGATTCGAAATGAACACAGTACGAGTGAAAAGTCATCTTGTCATGACACATCCACTAACTCCCTTTCCCTCTTGACCCTTTTGTGCTCCCGTTGTTTCTCCAAATTAAATCCACATTAAGAAAAGTAACACACACACACACACACACACACACACACACCGCGATCATTACGAGTGTGTCTTGCGTCTGGTTGAACCAGAAGTCTCCAAAGTGTTTCCGCGTCGCCCGCTCGCGCCTCCAGACAAGGCTGGCTCTAATGACCTGGCCTGATGGTTCAAAGCGGGCCGCAGACGCTATGATTAATGAACGGGATTTGCTAATTTCACCAGAATAAAGCTTATTGTATGCATACAAAAATAACTACGCGAGTTAACATTCTTCACTATTCTTAGAGAAAAGTTGTTCTAAGGAAAAAAAAAAAAAAAAAAAAAAAGAGATCGTACGATAAAGACGCTCGTTTATTTCATGTTTCCAAAAGGATTAACTGCCGCCTCGCTGGAAATTATTGAAGTTGTTTGAACTGGAAGAAGTCAAAGTGCGCCGCAACATGCTGAACGACTCCAGATCAGAGAACGAAGGGGTTTGAGGGGGTTGGGGGGGGGATAATTTCCCTTTGCTGTTTGAACTTGAAGAAGTCAAAGGTGCGCCACGACAACGGAATAACTTCAAATCAGAGCTCGGGACAACGTGGGGAGGGCTAAGGGGGGGTCATTTATAGCTATATAGCTATCAAGCGAGATAGCTAACTTATCCTGTAACTGTAAAGTCACCTTGAGAGTTTTGAAAAGTGCTTATGAATGCAATTTATTATTATTAGCTACGTATTAGCTAGCTAGCTTTATAGCTATTTGAGTTACTTGCAGGTTGAGTGCTATTAGCTATCTAGCTATTAAGCTAGATAGCTAACTTATCCTGTTGCTGTAAAGTCACATTGAGAGTTTTGAAAAGTGCTTATGAATGAAATTTATTATTATTAGCTATGTATTAGCTAGCTAGCTTTCTAGCTATTTGAGTTACTTGCAGGTTGAGTGCTATTAGCTATCTAGCTATTAAGCTAGATAGCTAACTTATCCTGTTACTGTAAAGTCACCTTGAGAGTTTTGAAAAGTGCTTATGAAATTTATTATTATTAGCTATGTATTAGCTTTCTAGCTATTTGAGTTACTTGCAGGTTGAGTGCTATTAGCTATCTAGCTATTAAGCTAGATAGCTAACTTATCCTGTTACTGTAAAGTCACCTTGAGAGTTTTGAAAAGTGCTTATAAATGACATTTATTATTATTAGCTATGCATTAGCTTGCTAGCTAGCTTTCTAGCTATTTGAGTTACTTGCAGGTTGAGTGCTATTAGCTATCTAGCTAGATAGCTAACTTATCCTGTTACTGTAACGTAACCTTGAGAGTTTTGAAAAGTGCTTATGAATGAAATTTATTATTATTAGCTATGCATTAGCTTGCTAGCTAGCTTTCTAGCTATTTGAGTTACTTGCAGGTTGAGTGCTATTAGCTATCTCGCTATCAAGCGAGATAGCTAACTTATCCTGTTACTGTAAAGTCACCTTGAGAGTTTTGAAAAGTGCTTATGAATGCAATTTATTATTATTAGCTACGTATTAGCTAGCTAGCTTTATAGCTATTTGAGTTACTTGCAGGTTGAGTGCTATTAGCTATCTAGCTATCAAGCGAGATAGCTAACTTATCCTGTAACTGTAAAGTCACCTTGAGAGTTTTGAAAAGCGCTTATGAATGAAATTTATTATTGTTAGCTATGTATTAGCTAGCTAGCTAGCTTTATAGCTATTTGAGTTACTTGCAGGTTGAGTGCTATTAGCTATTAAGCTAGATAGCTAACTTATCCTGTAACTGTAAAGTCACCTTGAGAGTTTTGAAAAGTGCTTATGAATGCAATTTATTATTATTAGCTATGCATTAGCTAGCTAGCTAGCTTTCTAGCTATTTGAGTTACTTGCAGGTTGAGTGCTATTAGCTATCTAGCTATTAAGCTAGATAGCTAACTTATCCTGTTACTGTAAAGTCACCTTGAGAGTTTTGAAAAGTGCTTATGAATGAAATTTATTATTGTTAGCTATGTATTAGCTAGCTAGCTAGCTTTCTAGCTATTTGAGTTACTTGCAGGTTGAGTGCTATTAGCTATCTAGCTATCAAGCGAGATAGCTAACTTATCCTGTAACTGTAAAGTCACCTTGAGAGTTTTGAAAAGTGCTTATGAATGCAATTTATTATTATTAGCTATGTATTAGCTAGCTAGCTAGCTTTCTAGCTATTTGAGTTACTTGCAGGTTGAGTGCTATTAGCTATCTAGCTAGATAGCTAACTTATCCTGTTACTGTAAAGTCACCTTGAGAGTTTTGAAAAGTGCTTATGAATGAAATTTATTATTATTAGCTATGTATTAGCTAGCTAGCTTTCTAGCTATTTGAGTTACTTGCAGGTTGAGTGCTATTAGCTATCTAGCTATCAAGCAAGATAGCTAACTTATCCTGTAACTGTAAAGTCACCTTGAGAGTTTTGAAAAGTGCTTATGAATGCAATTTATTATTATTAGCTATGCATTAGCTTGCTAGCTAGCTTTCTAGCTATTTGAGTTACTTGCAGGTTGAGTGCTATTAGCTATCAAGCGAGATAGCTAACTTATCCTGTAACTGTAAAGTCACCTTGAGAGTTTTGAAAAGTGCCTATGAATGAAATTTATTATTATTAGCTATGCATTAGCTAGCTAGCTAGCTTTCTAGCTATTTGAGTTACTTGCAGGTTGAGTGCTATTAGCTATCTAGCTATCAAGCGAGATAGCTAACTTATCCTGTAACTGTAAAGTCACCTTGAGAGTTTTGAAAAGTGCTTATGAATGAAATTTATTATTATTATCTATGTATTAGCTAGCTAGCTAGCTTTCTAGCTTTCTAGCTATTTGAGTTACTTGCAGGTTGAGTGCTATTAGCTATCTAACTATTAAGCTAGATAGCCAACGTATCCTGTTACTGTAAAGTCACCTTGAGAGTTTTGAGCTATATAGCCAGCTAGCTAACTTATTCTGTGACTGTAAAGTGACATTGAGAGTTTTGAAAAGCGCTTATAAATGAAATGTAAGATTATTAGCTATCTATTAGCTAGCTAGCTAGCTTTCTATTTATTTGAGTTACTTCCAGGTTGAGTGATATTAGCTAGTTAGTAGCTATTAGCTATCTAACTATTGGCTATCAAGCTAGATAGCTAACTTAGCCTGTAACTGTAAAGTGACCTTGAGAGTTTTGAAAAACACTTATAAATGAAATGTAATATTATTAGCTATCTATTAGCTAGCTAGCTTTCTATCTATTTGAGTTACTTCCAGGTTGAGTGCTATTAGCTAGCTAGCTGGCTAGCTAGCTATATAGCTATCAAGTTAGATGAGCTATCTTATCCTGTAACTGTAAAGTGACCATGAGTTTTGAAAAGCGCTTATAAATGAAATGTATGATTATTATTAGCGATCTATTAGCTAGCTAGCTTTCTATCTATTTGAGTCACTTCCAGGTTGAGTGTTATTAGCTCTCGAGCTGGCTAGATAGCTATCAATTAGCTAGCTAGCTAACTTATCCTGTAACTGTAAAGTGACCTTGACAGTTTTGAAAAGCATTGATCAATGAAATGTAGGATTATTATTAGTGAGCCATTAGCTAGCTAGCTTTCTATTTGAGTTAATTCCAGGTTGAGTGAACGCTGGCGAGTATGGCTGCCACTGCTCACACAGCGCAAAACTTATCCTGTGACTGTAAAGTGACCTTGAGAGTTTTGAAAGGCGCTTATAAATGAAATGTATTATTATTATTATTATTATTATTTCAATGCCAAAAAAGTTCCCCGACAACAACATGGGAAGCAGCATTTGTCGCTCGGAATCCGAGTGAAACCAATTGAAAATTCCTTTTTGTCAGATGATGCCTCCTTCAATTTGCCCTCAAGTCATCAACGCGGCCCGCCACCAACTTTAAGCGCTTCCAGATTCAAGTTGCCCTGTGGCACTCGCCGTTGCGTAATCAATCTCCACCCCCTTCCCCCGAGTGAACGCTGCACATCAGCCCCCCCCCCTCGAGCGTTGCCTTGTTTTACGCCATAGCCCCCAAAGACCGTCCATCATTTTAATGGATGTATATTTGATTTCATTATGGTTATTAGTGAACGGCGGTTCTGATGTTTGTCACTGTTGGAATGTTTCATCCCCTCCACATATTACCTACAGAGCGCACAATAAATTTATGAATAACTAGTTTTCCAATTTGAAGTCAAAAATAATGACTGTTATGGTGGTTTACATGGAACAATTTGAATTTTTTGTTGGGACTTTAGCAAGCATTCTGGAATTTCATAAGTCTGATTTGCTTTCACGGGCCGAATAAAATGATGTGGCGGGCCAGATTTGGCCCCCGGGCCGTGACTTGGACACCTGTGCTATAAATGCATATTTTTTTTCGTGCCAAAACGGGCTTATTATACATGGTTGTTTTTTTTTTTTTTCATGTCAAAAACTGGAATTTCACAAGTCTGATTTCCTTTCATGGACCGAATAAAATGATGTGTCGGGCCAGATTTGGCACTCGGGCCGTGACTTTGACACCTGTGCTATACACGCATGTTTTTTTTCGTGCCAAACAGCCTTATTATACATGATCTTTTTTTTTCATGTCAAAAACTGGAATTTGATAACTTTTATTTGCTTTGGCGGGCCGAATAAAATGATGCAGTGGGCCAGATTTGGCCCCCGTGGCGTGACTTGGAAACCTGTGCTATATATATGCATGTTTTTTCGTGCCAAAAACACCGTATTATACATGGCCGTTTTTTTTTTTCATGTCAAAAAATGAAATTTGACAACTTTGATTTGATTTCGCAGGCCGAATAAAATGATGTGGCGGGCCAGATTTGGCTCCCGGGCCTTGACTTGAACACCCATGATGTATATCATAAGCTGTTTTAAGCTAATAAAAAAGACCATTTATAGGATGGTGTTTTTTAGTTAAAAAATGGTCATATAAAGCTACATGGATGCCATGCATCTTCACGTATTATTGTATGAAAGTAAAATACTGTAGATGTACTTTTGATTTGCATTGTATTTTGGACAGCCGCCCTCATTTCAAGTTCATATTACTGCAGACCCTTATAACTTAGGAATTAACTCTTTTTTTCTGATGAAAGAAGAGAGTCTAAAGTTTCTTACGCCGCATTGAATGTTGATGTAGTCGTAAAACTCAATATTCTGTTGGTGCTGGAATTTGAGTGAAAAAAAAAATGACAAAAACCCTGGCACTGGAGTGGCCACATTTTTGCACATTGTCTGGCAATGAATGAGTTAAGTATGTTAACAGATGATTTTTTTGTACTCCGTTACACTATATAGCCAAGGTGCGTCGAAACTAGGTCCAAGTCATTTGCCACCCTAATGAGGGCAAGCGGTCGAGCAATGTGAATGTATTCAGCGTAACTTGAGTCGTTGGCTGACAGGAAAGCTTGGCAGAATTTGCCGCTACAAATCCGACATGCAAAAACTGATGGAAATTCCGGCCGTTTTGCGCAAAGAACCCCCCCTAAGGCCACCCCCTACCCCACCGGCGGACTATGTCAGCCACCTGTCTGCAGGAACATATCAATGTCTGGGTGAAAAGCGCATGTAATCATATTTAATAAGGTAAGGCCAATAATTGATCTTGACTGTTTCCCAAAAGGTTCCCCAGTCATGGTTGATTATGGAACCTGATAGGACGGCTTCTGAAATGTATTTTTTTTTTTTTTTTTTGTCAGTGTGGGAAGAGGAAACAAAGTCGGTTGACTTGAAATGAAGCTGGGTTGTTTTGTGCTCGAATTGAAAGCGTCAACAATGGTGGTTAGCGACTCTGCTAACCACCAGCGTGATTGGGACGATCTTACGTTAGAATATTGGCTGCATGTCAAGGGTGTTAAAGTCATTTTTTTTTACCCGCGGGCCGCATTGTAGTTATGGTTTCCGATGTTATGAATTTAGGGAAGCCATTATAATGTTTAATTCTCCCCACATATTTCATCTAGAGCGCATAACAAATGAATGAAGAACTAGTTTTCAAATGGGAAGTAAAAAAATAATGACTTATTGTGGTTTACGTGGGACAATTTGAAAGTTAGATCACCAGCTATCTCGCTCGCTCGACCCGCAAGCTAGCTATCTCGCTCGCTCGACCGCAAGCTAGCTATCTCGCTCGATCGACCGCAAGCTAGCTATCTCGCTCGCTCGACCGCAAGCTAGCTATCTCGCTCGAGCGACCGCAAGCTAGCTATCTCGCTCGCTTGACTGCAAGCTAGCTATCTCGCTCGCTTGACCGCTAGCTAGCAATCTCGCACGCTTGACCGCAAGCTAGCTATCTCGCTCGCTTGACCGCAAGCTAGCTATCTCGCTCGATCGACCGCAAGCTAGCTGGCTCGACCGCTGTTATTGTGGTTTACATACGACAATTTGAAATTTGGGTTCGGATTTTAGCAAGCATTGTGGGATTTCACACGTTTGTTTACGTTTTCCAATTAAAAACAAATCTATATTTCGGACACATTAGAATTGTTTTGATTTTGAACATGTCCAGTGAAGTATGTGGCAACCTTGTATCCTGTCATATTGGGGATTAGACATATTCACCATATTTAAATACATTTAATGATCTGTACTAATTAATTCCTCATCATTTCAATCGCAAGCCAAAACAACAATAAAACAAAGTAGACGACACAACACTCAGAAGTGCGTTGGCTGGCTGTGGTTGACCCTCAACGGGGTCCGGCGACCCCCAGTGACCTTTGACAGCAGGAAGTGAAAGCCGTGGCAGCGTGACAAGTCGAAGCGAGTCGGCACTCTCACGTCGGGTCTGCTTCTCAAAATGGAGTCCAATTGATTTTATGGACCCCCGAGCCATTTGCAATAAATGCTGATAACTACATTGCAGAGGTTAGCAAAAGTTTACACACCCCTGTTAAAAAATGGACTGATAAGGGGTGGGGTGGTGGTAAAACCAAGATAAAACATTTCAAGTGTCCCCCTCCCCCATCTTTAACGCAAGCTTGCTGAGATCAAACTAAATGACTGAAAAGTGGTTGCATAAGTGTGCACACCCTCTTCCGTCGGTTATATGGCATGTTCTCAATGAACCAATAACATTGCAACTTATGTGAAATGAGAATCGGTGCACACCTGTTTAAAGTCCCTTTGATTGAGCCCATTGTTAGGGCAATTCCTGCTTCATTAATAATGACCCTCACACCATATCATAAATTTGAGTATATAACGTATGTAAATGATGTTACGTTTGATTGGTGGTGGGATTATAAAAGGTGGTGATGGGTGGTGGATGGATGGATGGATGGATGGATGGATGGGTGGGTTGTGTTGGGTGGATGGATTCATGGATGGATGGATGCATGGAAGAATTGGTTGGGTTGTGTTGGATGGATTTGGGTGGATGGATGATTTGGTGGATGGATGGATGGATTTGGGAGGGTGGATGGCTGGATGAATGGATATGGATGGATGGATGGATGTGGGAGGGTGGATGGCTGGATGAATGAATATGGATGGATGGATGGATGGATGGATGGATGCATGGATATGGATGGATGGATTTGGGTGGATGGATGGATGGATTTGGGTGGATGGATGGATTTGGATGGATGGATGGATAGATTTGGGTGGATGGATGGATGGATTTGGGTGGATGGATGGATTTGGGAGGGTGGATGGCTGGATGAATGGATGGATGGATGGATGTGGGAGGGTGGATGGCTGGATGAATGAATATGGATGGATGGATGGATGGATGGATATGGATGGATGGATTTGGGTGGATGGATGGATAGATTTGGGTGGATGGATGGATTTGGGAGGGTGGATGGCTGGATGAATGGATGGATGGATGGATGGATGGATGTGGGAGGGTGGATGGATTTGGATGGATGGATATGGATGGATATGGATGGGTGGATATGGATGGATGGATTTGGGTAGATGGATGGATGGATTTGGGTGGATGGATGGATTTGGGAGGGTGGATGGCTGGATGGATGGATATGGATGGATGGATGGATGGATTTGGGTGGATGGGTGGGTGCATTTGGGTGGATGGATTTGGGTGGATGGCTGGGTGCATTTGGGTGGATGGCTGGGTGGATTTGGGTGGATGGATGCATGGACGCATGGATGGATGCATGGATGGATTTGGGAAGATGGATGGATTTGAGTGGATGGATGGATATATATGGATGGCTGGATGGATATATATGGATGGATGGATGGATGGATGGATGGATGGATGGATGGACACCCTCACACTGAGCCTTGTCTGTATTCCTCAGGCGTGACACATCGCACGCACATGAGCATGAGTCAGTGGGTCACTGAGTCAGTCATGGATTCAACTGAGTCAGCCAGGTGCTTTTTTTCTTGATTCTAAGGAGGCCAAATCCTGACAAATGACACCGAAAACACAAACAGCGACATTCCGCGTCAGCACACAGAGGTGTGGGAGAGAGAGAGAGAGAGCGAGCGAGCGGCGATAATCACATCCCATTGAGGTTTGAAAGAAAAAAAGAAAAAGCCCCACTCAAATATATCCTGACAGCCACCTCTTAAACCACTGGTGTCAAAGTCAAGGCTCGGGGGCCGAATTTGGACCGCCACATCCTTTTATTCGGCCCACAAAAGCAAATCAAGCATGTCAAGTGCCATTTTGCATGCTAAAGTCTGAACCAAAATGTCAAATTATCCCATGTAAACCACAAAAGTCATTATTTTTTTACTTCAAATTTGAAAACTAGCTATTCATGAATATATTGTGCGCTCTAGATGTAATATGTAATCATAATAACAATAATACATTTGATTTATAAGCGCCTTTCAAAACTCTCAATATACTGTATGTGGAGGGGATGAAACTTTCTAATGACTTCCCCAAATTCATACAATCATGATCTGTTTTGAGCTGTTAATATTATAGTGCACTGGTGTCAAAGGCAAGGCCCGAGGGCCCACTCTGGACCGATACATCCTTTTATTCGGCCCACGAAAATATATCAAAGTTGTCAAATTAAATTTTTTGACATGAAAAAAAAAAACGACCATGTATATATAATACACCGTTTTTGGCACGAAAAAACTAGCATGTATACCACAGGTGTCAAAGTCAAGGCCCGGGGGCCAAATTTGGCCCACCACATCATTTTATTCGGCCCGTGAAAGCAAATCAGACTTGTGAAATTCCAGGATGCTTGCTAAAGTCCCAAACAAAAATTCTAATTGTCGCATGTGAACCATAATAATAGTTTAATTATTTTTTTATTTCAAATTTGCAAACTAGTTATGCATTAATTTGTCGTGCACTCTATATGTAATATGTGGAGGGGATGAAACAAGCTAATGGCTTCCTCGAATTTATAACGGCCCCTGAGAGGAAACCGTAATGACAACATAGCCCGCGGCAAAAAATGACTTTCACAACCTTGTATTAATCCATCCAAACTTGACAGAAACTTTGAGCATCCTTCCCTCGTTTCTTCACATTTCACAAACTTTCAAACAAACCCTAAATTCAGCCCCGGAAAATGTTGACTCCGGGGTTAGAGCGACCCAACCCTTCGCCGAGCGAACCAGCTGGCAGGTGAAAGCAACACAGTATGAAAAAGCCATCCAACATCAGCCTGTGTTGTCACAGCAAACACGCGGTGACAAATGACAGCTCTCAGGAGCGGCGAGAAAACAGAAAAACAGCTCCTGATTATCAGGAAGCCTGTCCGGGAATCACCGTGGCAACATGCTGACAGCAATGTAACACTTTGCCTTACCGGGTGACGTGCGCGGCGGGTCGGGAAGGGCGCGCGCTGCCGCCCGGGTCATCAATGGACTCCTCCATCCACGGCACCCTGTCATGTTTTCGCGCCTGGTCGTCACAGCGTGCGGGAGCTCCGAACGAAATGTTTCCTCCTCGGCAAAAGTGTCGACTCCATCTGCGTGCAGGGGACGGCTGGAGGCACCTCCTCCTCCTCCTCCACGTCGTCGTCCTCCCACCCCAGGACCTCTTTCAGCGGCAGGTCTCCTGCTTTGGCCTCCCCCACGCCACAAAAAGCCTTGAGCAATCTTGCCCCCCCTGGACAAAAAGCAGAAAAGGTGTAAACAGCTAAATGAGTTCTTCAAATGTATTGACGCAGCGGCGTTCTTTCTCGTTTCAAGTTCAAGAGTTTGGGAGATTCTTTTCTGAATGATTTTTATTTGCTTTGCACTTTACAGTGACTTGAAAACAAAGGAGAGTGAACCTTTGCAATGTAGATCTTTTTTTAATGTTTTTTACAATACACAGACAACTTGTGCACTCTGTGTGGTCGTGCCACAAAACGCCAGAGTGCACTGAGCTCTAGTGGAAAATAGAAGTAAATGTAAAACCAAATAAAAATAAGAAAGAATGAAGGGCAAGAAGAAGCAAATAAGATCCCCAAATTATCCCCATTCACTGAGCTATTTCAACAAATCAGATGAAATAAATGCCAAAGTATTTTATTTAGTATATTGTAGCTCTATATCTTGTTCCTATTTATAATTGTGTTTTATTTATTGTATTCTATTTATAATTGTATTATATTTATTATTGTAGCTATGCTTGTCTGTGACTGTAAAGTGTCCTTAAGAGCTTGCGAACGAGCTAGCGAGCTAGCTAGCGAACGAGCTAGCGAACTAGCGAGCTAGCTAGCGAACTAGCTAGCGAAACGAGCTTGCAAGCGAGCTAGCTAGCGAACGAGCGAACTAGCTAGCTACCGAACGAGCGACCTAGCTAGCTACCTGGCGCTCCAGCGAGCTAGCTAGCGATCGAACTAGCTACCCGGTGATCGAAATTTCAAACTGTCCCATGTAAACCACGATAACAGTCATCATTTTTTACTTCAAATTTAAAAACTAGTTATTCATTCATTTGTTATGCGCTCTCTATGTAATATGTGGAGCCGATGAAACATTGTAATGGTTTCCCCCAAATTCATAACGGCACCCGATAGAAAATCGTAACTTAGCATATGACGAACACACAATCATTACCGTGTGATTTTGTTTTTGGTCTTTAAAAATACAATGACGAATTATTGTGTGTCGGGTTTATGCTCAACTTCAACTGAGCATAACAAATAAGTCGGAACCATGCACTTAGTGAGGGTTTTCATTTCCTCAAAAGTGATGTTATATGGCCCTCTTCGATTTCTTGACAGCCATAGCAGTGCATCTTGATACAATCAAGTATTTTCTACTGGGTTTAAATGAATTAAACGCATGTGGGGTTGGTAAAAAAAAAATACATTTCCCCCAAAATGTTCATCGGCTCTTCACCGTTCACGCGTTAGCGTCTGTGGTGTATCCCCGTGATAAATGGGGGTTCTCCGAACAGTTCAAAAGTCCTGCAAGATCATTAAGCTTTGTTGTTTTTAGGAATCATGATACATGAACATTCCTGCATTTTCTGGCACTCTCTAAGAATATAGCCAGAACCACCAGAACATTCATTTACCCCACATTTTTATTTGTCACATACTTCAGCGTTTAGTCACTCTTTGACAGGTCATATTATATATCGTGATTCATTTGTTGTCTTCAATTAAAAAAACGATGTACTGGAAAGGTACAGTATGTAAAGTTATTTCAAGAATTCCTCAAGTTAAGATGCGAAAGCAGATGGAAGAAATATAAACTTAACGACATAATGTAGCATGCAAGGTGAAGCCTGTTATTCATTCTAATTGCTGTTTGTTAACGTCGACGGAAATAAAGCTTCAAAGTGGAGGACTCAATGCACGAACACGGACATGTACTAAATATGTGTCCTCGATTTGCTTCTGGTGCTGCTTCTGTGTTGACTCACATCCAACAAGCATGTTTCATATGATTAAGCCATTTTTTTTCCTCCTTCACGGCTCTCAACTAACCTGTTCAGTCCTGCCTCCAAGTCAGCATGGACGGGGAAAGTCTCATAACACACGAAAAAAAAAAACTTTGAGTCTTCGTCTCCGCTCTTCAAACTCAATCTTAGAAACTGGGAAAAAAATAAAAGCTTGCAAAAAATATGAAATCCACGTGCGTAATTCTTTTACGCACTAATGGAATCCGGCCGCGAGATGACTTCTTTACCGGGATTTAAAAGGCTTTTTTTACAGGTAAATTGATATCCGATGCTGAGTGACTTATGGTGCTCCGTGAGAATGTCGCTCACGCTGTGGAGCAGACACAAGCTAAGTGTTCCTCCAATGGCCCGCGGTGGAGCGGGGCTGTGCGTAAAAACAAAAAAATAAATACATAAACGCCGTTCCTCTCCGCCTGTCAGAGTGAAAACGGAGCTTGCCGGTCGCTCCTCAAACTGTTGCGACTTTCTCTCACTCGCATAGTTCAAGCGTCTTGTGGTTTCTTCAGGGGTGGAGGGAAGGAAAAGGCAGGCTGGGATGGGATGGGGAGTGATTGGCACTCAAGATCTGCGTGGGGCACGTTCGCTCAAAAAACAACATGCCCCCCCCCCCACCCCTCATCGGATTCACCTGCCAGGAGAATAGTGGATGAGTTTACATCAACGCGAAACCTCAGTGAGGATTTAATATGTTTTAAAAACACAGTTGAATTAAATCACCTTCAGCCATTGACGTGTTTGTTCTCTAGTTTTTTTTTTTTCTAATTGAGACGAAAAAAATCGTCGTGATACATTTTAAATTAGCAGCGGTTTTGATCAATAGGGGGCGCAGTTTGATGACGTAGGCCAAGGAGGGGTGCCCGTTTATGTCTCGTCGTAGTATCTAATTAAGACGAAAAAAAGGTCGTGATACATTTAAAATTAGCACTTAATCTACCGGCGGTTTTTTTCTCAATACAGGTTTGATTATGTAACCAGAGAGTTGGGTGACCACGTGTGTGCTTAGTTTTATATAATTGAGACGGAAAAAAAAATCATGATACTATTAAAATGAACACTTTCTCAGCTGTTTTACTCAATACGGGGGCGCGGTTTGATGACGTAACGGGGAGGGGTGACCGTAGTAGTAGTCTGTAATTGCGACAAAAAAAATCGTTGTGATACATTGAAAATTGTTATTAATTCTTTATTTAGTCTTTTTGTTTCCTTTCTTGAAAATAGTTATGAATTCCTTCGTTTTTTTTAATTTCCTTTCTTCTTCCTTTCATAACTTTTCTTCTGTGTTACTTCCGGGTAGAGTGAATGCTGGCGCAAATGGCTGCTGCTGCTCACCCGCTCAAAAAAAGAAATAGCTAATATATAGCCAGCTAGAAAGGTAATAGATAGCAAATAGACAGCTAGCTATGTAGCTAGCCAGATAGCAAATAGCTCGCTAGGTAGCTCAAGGACACTTTACAGTCACAGACAAGCATAGGTACTATAATAAATAAAATAAAATCACAAATAGAATACAATAAATAAAATACAATTATAAATAGAAACAAGAGAAAGAGCTACACAGAAAAATGCAATTTATGGGCCAATTACTAATATACATATATATTTTTGTATTTGATTTGTAAATGCAGGCATCTGCCAGTCCACCTTGACAGCTCATCACTGCTCTCCATCTTCCACACAAGGACGACGAGGCACTCCCCGCATGGCAAACACTGCAGGCTCGCCAGCTCACAAAGGCTAGGTAAATACCTCTCCACCGAAGGCCCACTCACCTCGCAAAAAAAAAAAAGGCACAGACAAAGGCAGGGAGGATCCCCGTTTTGCGCTGCTATTAATAGCGTCCGTGACAACAGCTTGGAGTGGGTGACATGCAGGAATGTACAGTCAGATAATAGCGTGGGTTGCAAAGGAATAGGATGAAAGAAGTCAAACTAGCTATTGATGTTTTGTTTGGGAGATAAAAACGCATTTGGGACATCACGTGACAATGTCAGGCTCCTTTCATAAAGCACAATCACATGTCTATTAGCTAGCTAGCTTTCTATCTAAGTTACTTCCGGGTTGAGCTAGCTATCTGTTAGCTATCTATTAGCTAGCTCTCTATCCGAGTGACTTAGTTATCAAATTAGCTGTCTATTAGCTAGCTAGCTTTGTAGCCGAGTTACTTCCGGGTTGAGTGAACGCTGGCACGTGTGGCTGCCGCTGCTCACCCACAGAAAAACATATCCTGTGACTGTAAAGTGACCTTGAGAGTTTTGAAAGCCGTTGAGAAATTAAATGTATTATTATTATTATTATGTATCCCAATATTATGTATTATTATGTATCCCAAAAAAATCAATATCATGTTTTGCTGAGTCCGAGCGCTACGACCTATCCTCGACGGCGCAAGGCTAACAACAACAACAACAACAAAAAAAAAAAAAACCCCTCAAAGGAATGGGGCAGCAGTCCAGTTGCTGCCGAGGCCGCAACATGTAACAAGTGAGTCAACATCATCCATCACTTTGAGCGATCAACTTGTTAAGGTGTTGTTTGAGGCTTTGGAGCGTGACAATGTTTGTACAGTCGCCTCATACATACAAGCACAACACACACACACACACACACACACATTCTTGTTTCAATTGTTTTGTGGGGTCCGGATAACTCCAGTTGACGAGTGACGACTCTAATGAGTTGAGAGAAGAACGAGTGTTACATTTGAACACTAAATGTCACCCCCATTTCCCATTTCAACTTCTTTAAAAACAAAGAAATAAAAAGTGGACTTGAAACTGAAATAACAGCAGGAGTGAGGTTTCTGAATGGTTACATACAAAGTCCTCACCCCTGTAGTGAATTTGGTGAAAATATCGTTTGACTTTTTGTGGTATGAACTTTTTCCTCTCATTAAACACGCGCACACACAGTGAGTAAAAAGTGTGTATCTAAATGAAATTAAAATACACACCAAAAATCATTTTTGGGTGAATTTGTGAGGACCTCTCTGAAACTTTAACAGATGCATAAATAGACCTTCTAGAAGCATTTCGAATGAAAAACTTGTGAGGACCGGCCAAAAGGTCCTCACTTGTCAAAAATGTCCTCACTACGTATGGTATAAAAAATGTTGGTGGTCCTCACAAGTGCATCATACAAACACACACGCCACAAACCTGAAAGCGAATCCTTGGAAGAATGCAAAACCCTTGCATAACATTTTTGACCATCATTTTTCTGCATTCTCATCCAGATGAGCATTTTTTTGGAGGCCCGAAGACCACCAAACATGAAGCAGGGAAAGCGGATTTTTTTTTTTTCCAATCTCGCCATTCCACCCACAGACTTTAGTTTCCGGCCTAGGGGGGGTCACGACCTCTTTCTCCCAAAGTCGTCTGAGAGAAAGGGCGGAGCGGTAAAAACTGTCGCACAAAATTGAAGGCCCGCCATTTGAAGAGGTGCAGGCGCGTTTGGACTCACAGTTGGCTGCTTCCTGGATATCCCAGGTGGCAAATATCCGCGGTGCTGCAGTCGCCTCTCGATTCCACCCAGTGGAGCTGGGAAAGCTGTTAAAGAACCAGAGCTTTGAGGGGTGATTTTTTTTTTACGTCAGGCACGTGGGAGGGCACCTATTTAGAATAAAAATGGCTTGGTCCAGCGCAGTGGTGGGAAGATTAAAATAATAATAATACATTTCATTTATAAGTGCCTTTCAAAACCCTCAAGGTCACTTTAAAGTCACAGGATAAGTTTTTTTTTTTTTCGTGGCCACACGCGCCAGTGTTCACTCAACCCGGAAGTAACTCAAAAAAATAGAAAGCTAGCTAGCTAGCTAACAGAATGTGAGATATCTAATAGATAGATAGCTGACTTTATAGCTAATGTGTTTCATGACTCAAATAGCTAGATAGCTATAGCAAATAGCTATCTATTAGCTAGCTAGCTAATATGTTTCCTGCAAATGGTGAAACTCTTACATAAACTTTACAAGTTTTCCACATTGATATTGAATGATTAAGGCCACATCCAATGGCGGATGGGCTGACGCAATATAGCAAACTAGCTAGCTAATAGAAATGAATAGATAGCGAATAGATAGCTTATAGCTAGTGAATATAATAATAATAATACATTTAATTTCTAAGCGCCTATCAAAACTCCCAAGGACACTTTACAGTCACCGGATAAGAACTTTTTTTTTGAGCGGGTGAGCAGCGGCAGCCATTCGCGGCAGCCATTCGCGCCAGCGTTCACTCTACCCGGAAGTAACACAGCAGTCATGAAAGGAAGAGGAAAGGAAAGAAAGAATTTAAAAAAAGATATATACAGATAGCTAATAGCTAGCAAATTGATAGCGAATAGCTAACAAATAGATAGCTAAGAGCTAACGAATAGATAGCTAATAGCTAAGCTAGCTAATATCTAGCAAATAGATAATAGCTAGCGAATATAATACTACTACTAATAATAATACATTTAATTTCTAAGTGCCTTTCAAAACTCTCAAGGACACTTTACAGTCACAGGATTTTTTTGAGCGGGTAAGCAGCGGTAGCCATTCGCGCCAGCGTTCACTCTACTCGGAAGTAACACAGCAGCAAAGTTATGAAAGGAAAGAAATTTAAAAAAATATATATAGATAGCTAATAGCTAGCAAATAGATAGCTAATAGTTAGCGAATATTCAGTTTTAGGGCTACATAAACATTCAATATAGCATTAGAAACCTTAGACTATGTCATCCAAAAAAAAATAATTCCTAAGTTATTTGGGTCTGCAGTTATCCGAGTTTGAAATGGGGGCGGCTGTCCAAAATACAATACAATGCAATAAATACAATACAATACAATACAATACAATACAATACAATACAATATATACACATTGATTTTAAAACTTCTGAAGCTCTAACGAAGCGCTAACATGGGCAAAAATTATGTTTCATCTTTTTAACTGGAATAATTTGGCATGCTTGTTTTACCGTACTTTTTTTTTTTTTTTTTTTTTTGGTGGAGACTACCAGGACAAATCCAATTTTCTGTAAGATCTTGCAGCACTTAATCTAAATTCTCAAACTTGAATTAAACATCCCGGGATGGACGTAAGTGACAAATTCCAAAATCACTCACAAACGTTGAATCATTACAAACTTTTTTTTATTGGGCTGCAGAAAGCAATTTACACTTGGATTTCAACGCCTTCATTTCGATCACTTGCCATTGATGACGCTGAAAAACAAAATGTCAAAAATAATCAACGTTTTGATTGAATACATTCGACTTCATCAAGGAGATTTGGGCCAACGTCCACTTTAATGACAACTGCATGGAGGGGAAGGGGGGGGGGTTTCCAGATCAAAGTCTGATTGGCAAAGTGGCACAGCGTCAAAACGCAACGCTGCCGATGGATGACCAAAGGGTCAAAACACTGCCTTGGTGGTGCGTTCAAGGACATCGGTTAAAACAAAGTATGTTTGAAAGTCAAATTGACAAAGGCGAAATATGTCATACTTGGGACTAACCATCGTTTACTTCTCCCCCCCAAAGTGCATTGACGGCATTTGCCGAAACTCCCTTCAGGCTTCCTTGTCACCAATTTTACTGAATATTTTATCCGTTTTTTTTTTTTCAATTTAAAGGGGACATATTGTAGAAATGTGATTTTTTTTTTTTGGTTGCGTTTTTGTAGTTCAGTTCAAAGTAGTGCGCCAACGCCAAATCTCTGGCTCGGTTGTCATGGTAACAAAAGCTGCAATTGTCATTTGCCGGTCCATCGGAGCTGAGATAACCGCAGGAAGATGAACAAAAACTTTGTGTTGAATATATATTCTCCATTGAGACTTTGAAAACATATTATTGTTCCTGCTACACCGCAAAAAAAAAATTGGGTGGGGAAAAAACGAAATTGAATCTGATTAAATGGACAAAACTTCATAAAATTGTATCAGTAACCAACGGAAGCAAAAATACAAGACCCACAAAAAAAAAAAAAAATCATTTGGGCGGGAACCTAAAATGGTGGCAAAATTCGCATCATTTCCGAGGGCCATCCAAGTGCTGGCGTTGACACACTAACCACTAAAAAAATCAATTTTAGGGGGGAGTGAACCTAAAATGCACTAGAACCTTTCAAATGTGAATTTAAAAGCTTCACTTCAGAAAGAAATTGAAAAAAAAATGGCTTGAACGGCAAAATTCGCATCATTTCGAAGGGCCATCCAAGTGCTGACGTTGACACACGACCCACAAAAAAAAATCATTTCAGGGAGGAGTTAACAAAACACTAGAACCTTTCAAATGAGAATTTAAAAGCTTCACTTTCGAAAGCAATTGCAAAAAAAAAAAATCAGGCTTGAACGGTAAAATTCGCATCATTTCCAAGGGGCATCCAAATGCTTGCGTTGTCACACGACCCACAAAAAAAATCATTTCAGGGAGGAGTTAACATAAAACGCACAAATGTGAATTTAAAAGCTTCACTTTCAAAAGGAATAGCAAAAAAATATTTTTCAGGCTCGAACGGCAAAATTCGCATCATTTCCGAGGGCCATCCAAGTTCTGGCGTTGACACACGACCCACAAAAAAATTCTATTTCAGTGGGGTGAACCTAAAATGCACTATAGCCTTCCAAATGTGAATGAATTTAAAAGCTTCACTTTCAAAAATAGTCCCATTTTTTAGGATTGATCGGCAAAATTCGCATCATTTCCGAGTGTCATCCAAATGCTGGCAAATGTTGTCACACGACCCACAAAAAAATCCATTTCGGGGGGGTGAACCTAAAATGCACTAGAACCATACAAATGTGAATTTAAAAGCTTCACTTTCGAAAACAGTCCCAACATTTTTATTTTTTCAGTCTTGATCGGCAAAATTCGCATCATTTCTGAGGGCCATCCAAATGTTGCCGTTCCCGACAGCGCCATTTTACTCCCTTTGTGAAGATTCCATGAGATTTTTAGGACCTCAGAACGTCACAAAATGTCAACGAGGAACCAGGGGAGTCACAGAAAGGCCTCCAATTGGCCTTTTTGTTCTTTCTTTGTGAGCGCTGTATATTGTACTGTATTTTTTACAGCAACAGCAAGTGGAAAGTGACCATGCAGATTGTAGCCAACCGCTTTAAAAAATAAAAACTTTTTACCGCTTTAAAAAATAAAAAATAATAAAAATAAAATAAAATAAAATAAAATAAAATAAAATAAAATAAAATAAAATAAAATAAAATAAAATAGACAACCAGTGTCTTCAAGCATTCCTTCACTGGATCGACGCAGATCGGACAGAGTGGACCCAAATCTCCCAAATGAACGACTCAAAAGTGAATCAACGAAGCTTCACGTGAAGCATCGTGAACACCCAACGATGGATTACGCAAAAACCGCCATCTTTTTTTCCAAGAAGCATACAATCCGAACACAAATTCCTTTACAGTAAGAATGCACTTCCAGCGGATGAATAGATACAGAAAGAGAAGTGAAAAAAAAAACGTAAAAAATAAATTAAAAAAGGCCATCTGAGAGTGAAAAGCAAGCTTTCAAAATGCACAAAAAAAAACAGATGATGTCATTGGTATGTCGGCAAGTTAAAAAATAAAGATATTTGGACATTCCTGCCTTTGAGATTGTTGATTGCGTTTTATCGATAAGAGGACAGAAAAATAGCCAAAATTGATTTAAAAACACCACATGAGAGAATACAAACAAATAAAAAAAAAAAAACATTCCTGGACATAAATTGCCACAATTTACAAAAAAAAAAAAGGCAAAAGAGATTCAATGTAAGCAGGCCTGCCTGTAATTCAAACGCTGGGTCTTTAAAGGATAACCGACATCACTTTTTTGTTTCTTAACTGACATCAGAAAAACGTTTTATAGCATCTAAAATACCCAAAACACGCAGTATGATATTTTTTGTCAAATCCAAAACACCAATAAAAATGACTTAAAGTGTCCAAAATCTGCAAAAAAAAAATGAACCAGGAAGTAGCCAGTTTCAGATCACCCCAAGACGTCTTGCCTCGCTGGAGAATCAAAACAATAGCTTCAGATTCGGAGAAGATGGTTTCTTGTTACTCATCCAGTTATGAATATGATTCAAATAGTTCTGAAGAGGAAAGCATCCACGTTTGGAATCGATTAAAGAATTTATTCCGTGCCATTTTGAGGCAATAGGAGGGGGGGGGAAATGTAGCACTAAAAAAGAGGCAGAAAAGGGCGACAAAGCTCCGTGTAAGGAATTAATCAGCCCGTTTCCACAGGCTGATTAATTCCTTACACGGAGCTTTGTCGCCCTCTTCTGGCTCTTTTTGGTGCAACATGACGTTTTCAGACCAAACAAGTACAGCAAAATGCATTGACGTGATGGAAGGAATGCTACAATGTGTTCTTTTATCGGTCAGGGGCGTTCCTTCAGTGACGTAGGGTGAGGACTTGTCCCCAACTCAAAAACAAGACTTCCGGAATATTCAGCGCGAGTCTTAAAAGGTAAAATATAGCTATATGCGGTGGAATCTTTGTAAAATGCGCTCAGTAGGAGTCATTTGAAGCCATTTTACAAATTATGGACACAACTTGTCCAGAGACGTCGGTTGTCCTTTAAAGTCACTAAATAAATAATGAAAATAATATACATCTATTTATTAACCCCCCCACACACACACACAATCACAATGCGTCGCTAATTTCTGTAGCAACACGGCAGGAAATGGGATTGAGGAAATGATTGGACATTCAGACAGCCAATCGGATGAGGCCATGCGGGTTGTTGGACTCGGTTATTGATACGCACACGTGTGGGATGGAAGTGATCGGGGTGATTGATCGTGAAAAAAAAAAAAAAAAAAAAAACAAGACGGCCTTATGATGATGATGATCTATTGACGATCAATGATTTATTTTGGTATGTTTATCTGAGAGTGACAGGAAAGATCTTAAACAAAATGGCGGAAGGTATAATTCGTGTGTTGACATTCACATAACAGAGAAGGTTTTTTTTGTGCGTCAATAAAAAGACCATGACGGTCATATTTTTAAGTTCTTTTTTTTGGGTGACATTTCTATTTGGTGGTGTGGCATGAAAGTGAATTATAGGATGTCATTAAGCTTTCAATATTATTTGGGTGGGAACGACGGTGGCATTGTGATGTCATGGCAGAAATTATAATAAGGTGAATTTGGAATCCAAATTCTTCCAAATCGAACTACGGTGGCCATTTTTTTTAGATTGATTTTTTTTTTTTTTTGGCGGGAAGGTGATTTTTATTTTTATTTTAGTCAAACTACATTGCATGTGTGAGATTTTTTTTCTAGGTAAATAGCATGGCAGTCAAAATTAAATCAATTTCAGTCTGAATCAATTTGGGAAGTGACATAGATGGAAAATTACGGTGGCCCTAAATGGCCAAATGTATATTATTTATATATATATATATATATATACATATATATATATATATACATATATATACATATACATATATATACATATATATTCATATACATATACATATATATACATATATATTCATATACATATACATACATACATATACATACATATACACACGCATACATTCACATATATACATTCACGTACACATATACATACATATATACATACACATAAATTCACGTACATACATACATACATACATACATACATACATACATACATATGTATAGATATATATATATATTTGTTTTCGTTTTTTTGTTGTTTTACTTTGGGGTAATGTGCTGTAAAATCACCCTCCCCCCAATGTAACAGCATAGTAGCCAAAATTACATATATTACAATTAGTATGAATAAGAAAAGGCATAATTATGAGAAGTAGAGTGGCCTTTCAAGCTATAAAAATGTTTTTTTTTATTTTTTTTTTTTATGGTTGTCCATGACATTTATTGGGGGGGGCGGGTGTGTGTGTGTGTGTGTTTAACAGTGTAACAGTCAGAATGTAATTGCTTTAGACTGTTATCAACTCTGTGACCACTCCTGTGATTTGAAATGATCACAAACTAGCAGTTCTAGCAATAGAATAAATAAATAGACAAAATAAATGTCAGTTTCTTTTGGTTCGGAAATTCATTTTGGTGATAGGATTTTTTTCTTTATATGTTATGGGTGGGTACATGGCCTATTGGACAAAAACAATGATTTTTATATGCCTCATCTGATACTTTATATGCCCCTTTAAATGCTTAAAAAAAAGTTTTTTTTTTAAATTAATATGGTAGCGAACTTATAATTTCCTTGACGTGCTTTGGTGCAACAAAAGATTGTGAAAACCAGTATTTGAGAAAAAAAAAACAACTTTTGGTAAAACAAGAATTGTAACACACTTAAAAACAACATCCTTCCACACACATTTTTTTTTTCTTCAATCAAACTTCAATCATCACCACCACAAAATAACCCCCGTTTGACAATTGAAAGGGACCGGGCTTAGACAGGATCCACGACCAACGTGTGCGAGTGCAAAATGTTCTTCTCCGAGTTTTTTAGACGTCAATGCGCGTGGCGAAACGGCGAGGAGAGAAACGGAAGGTGAGGATGTTGGTTAAAAAGTCAAAATCTTTTTTTTGCTATGTACACCCAGGAAAGTGAATACATTCAGGCGGCCCAAAAAAAACAAAAAAATGAAGAAGAGTACCACCTTCTCCGTGGTTGGAGGTACATTTGGCACTGATAATACTTCCACGCAACATCTCCGCTTTTGTTCTTACCTTGTCATGTCATTGGCGTGATCCCGGAGATGGAAAAAAAAAAAAAAAAAAAAAAAAAAAAAAAAAAAAAAAAAACAAAAAAACGCCTCAAACAGGAAGTGAGCGGATTGAGTGGTCCACGCCTTCCTCCATGCGTCAATCACTCGGCGTCTTTGGTTCAGAAGGCACCACGTGACTTCTTTTTATGAAGGTCATCTCCATTGATATGGAACCCTCCCCCGCCCCCAGATTTTGGGGGGGGGGGGGGGCACCTGGACGGTTTCTTTTGGCTTCCTGCGCAGGAGTCCAAAAAAAAGGGGAAAAAGGAAAACAGAAGCTAACATGCTCAGATACCGTTGGTGAGGTCCGAGATCACGTTGGCCTTCACTAACTTGCGCAGGAACTCTTTCTCCTTGAATATGTTGTGTGTCCATGACTGAGGGAATCAGAAAAAAAATAGGAAGGGAAGGGGGGGAAAATGGTTAGTATCGTATTTTTGGGTGTATAAGGCGCACCTCAAATGTATGGTGTAGTGATACCTTGGCTTACGAACGTAATTGGTTCCCAGACAGAGTGTGTAAGGTGAAAAGTGTGTATCCCAAAAATTAATTTCCCATAGGAAACCATTAAAATGAGAATAATCCGTTCCCAGGTCCCCTTAAAACACTACTTTCTAATCTTCTAAGCCTTAAAACTACACAAAATATACTTTATTTTACGTATAATAATTGTGCTAGGGTATTATAATTAAAGAAATAAACTGTACAGTATAATAAAGTCGTTTTATTTACCTTTGTGATGGTCGTTGACGACTTGATGGAATGGAGTGACCGGTGTCATCAGCATGAAACACTTGATGAGGAACGTAGCCTTCTTCTTTAACCATCTTGAGGAATGATCACTTGTAGGGGCTTTCTCTACGATAATTTTACCTAGTTCCTCATCAGTTGTTTTCTGTTTAGCTGGGTTGATAGCTTTTTGCATCAAGTGTATAGATGGCTCGTGCAGGTTATTTGTGGATTGATGGGATTGATGGGATATTTGAACCTTGCAGTCTACACTCTGCCTTTGAACTATCTTTGAAATTAATGTTTGGAATAGACACTTTTTGCCTTAAACACACTTCCCGGGAATTAAGTTCGGAAAGCCAAGGTATCACTGTACTTCTAAGGAGGGGAGAATTGGTGGCTGCTGACAGTTGTTGCGAGACCTGTTGTGGCTCAATATGACTTCACATATAAGGCGCACCAGCGTATAAGGCGCAGGGTCACCTTTTGAAGAAAATGGGAGGCTTTTGGGTGCAGCCCGAGTTGAGTTTGCTACTTTCCTGCATTTTAAATGAAAACACAACTGTAAAAGTACGTCCCTTTTGCGCGAATCAAATAATTTAGATGAATCTTGAAAGGAAAAAAAAGAAAGTTGACACAGGATTTATGCGTCGTTTTTGTCAACTGAAACGACAGGCGTTTGCAAAACACATGCGGCCCTTGATGAGAAACAGACTTTAGTCTTTATCAACTTGATGATCTGGCCTCAAAAAGACCAAAACAAGCGCAAAAAAAAAAAAAACCGCATCGCCGCACGGCCACCAAATAAATGACCGAATGATGACAGCGTCGGCGAAGGTTATCATCAAACGGCGCTTATGGTTTACACACGTCAACGCTTGGCTAGCGCAGCCTTTCAACGAGCATTCAAGGTGATTCAGAGGCGGTTGTAACGGTGAGCGATGGAATTCTACATGGAAAATTTGGACAAATTCTTTATTTTGTAATTTTTTTAATGGATTTTTCGACCATGGAAAATTTGAGAAATGACACAGAAACTAATAAACTCACAATTGTCATATCTATCTAGCTATCTATCTGGCGAGCCATCTATTAGCTATCTACCAAGCTAGATATCTATTAACTAGCTATTAGCTAGCTTTCTATCTATTCGAGTTATTTCGAGTTGATTGAACGCTGGCGCGTGTGGTTGCCACTGCTCACCCACAGAAAAAAACTGGTCCTGTGACTGTAAAGTGACCTTGAGAGTTTTGAAAGGCGCTTCTAAATGAAATCTTCAATGGAGCGTAAGAAAACTTTGACTCGCTTCTATCATCAGAAAAAAATAGTTAATTCCTAAGTTGTATGGGTCTGGAGTTATCTGAGCATGAAATTTGGGCGTCTGTACTAAATACAATACAATAAAATGCATCCATATTGATTTATATAGCGCTTTAACAACAGCTGAAGCCGGAACAAAGCGCTAACATAGACAAGAGGCAAATGATAGCCCCCTCGTGGAAGGGAAAAAAACATTACCAGAGGTCTGACGAGCACTTTATCGGCACCCCCACAAGAAAAACCAAAACCTGAGCAAATTCGGGGATGGAATTGAATGAGTTATGGGTTGGATTGACTCAGACATAGCACTACAGAAGGCCTAGGTGTCAAATGCCTGGAGCCCTGCTAACGCTAACTGCTAAGTGCAGGGCAGAACGCTCATTTTGGCTCAAAATTTTGAGTACCATAAGTGAAATGTCAATGTACACTATTTACGAATCGTTCTAACCAATGAGAGTTTATTCTGAAGTAATCTACCCTCCAATGACGGAGATTGCGACTCCGGCGATAAAAACGCTAACTTTTTTTGCTATTCCTTCCATCCGGATAACACTCACCTCTTTGATCGCAGACATCTTGACGGTTTCGTAATAGTGAAGGTTAGCGTGCGGCGCGTTCATATCGTAGCCGAATCCGGCCACCGCCACTTCATCACAGTTGTGTAGCGCCATGGTGATAGCAACCGTGCCTAAAGTTGGAATGTTCTGTTGATAAAGACGCAGACAAGACAAATTCGGGATCAAACCACATTTCCGATTTTCATCCCTGATCCCGGGGGGGGGTTACAGATTGTGTGCGTGTGTTTTGTTTAAAGAAGAAAGAGTGGAGGGAGGTCCCATTTAAATCATTACCTTGATTTGCAGCCCTCGGGGAAGGTGGACCTGAGCTAGCAGCTGGCTAACCCCCTACTGTGTGCGCTAATACTGATTCTTTTATACACACGCACGAGCACACACACACACACACATTCCCGTTTCAATTGTTTTGTGAGGTCCGGATAACTCCAGATAAAGGAGTGAGGACCACCGTTGCTAGTGTTCCATTTGAATACTAAATGTCACCCAATTTCCCACTTCAACTTCTTTCAAAACAAAGAAATAGAAAGTGGACTTGAAACTGAAATAACAGCAGGAGTGAGGTTTCTGAATGGCTACATTCAAAGTCCTCACCCCTGTCGTGAATTTGGTTAAAATATCATTTTACTTTTTGTGGTATGAACGTTTTCCTCTCATTAACCATGCACACACACACAGACACATTGAGTAAAAAGTGTGTGTATCCAAGTGAAATGAAAATACACACCAAAAAAATCATTTTGGGTGAATTTTTGGGTGAAATGAAAAACTTGTGAGGACCGGTTAGTGGTCCTCACTACGTATAGTATAAAATGTTAGTGGTCCTCACTAGACTAGTCACACAAACACACACACACACACACACACACACACACACACACACACACACACACACACACACACACACACACACACACACACACACACACACACACACACACACACACACACACACACACACACACACACACACACACACACACACACACATTGTCCTGGTATAACCAATCAAGCCAGCCATTTATTTCTACATACATAAACAAACAGTATGAGGGTCAAAAGCGGTGCTGGGGAAAGAGGGCTGAAGGGCCCCGAAGGTGGGGGCATTAGCAAGACAACGATACGCGGAAATACAAATGTGCTAATACAAACGCGCAGAAACACACTCCCATCACATGCCCACGTGTTGAACACATGTTGGGTTCACCAAGGGGGTGTTCCGAGAGCCCCACACGATTGTGCCTGGGTGATGTTCGCCTATAACAGTCCTGCTTTACACCCCCCCAAAACCCCGTGCCCCCACTAGCATCCGATGCAGGGGTCAAACACATCAATCAACAGATGGGTTCAAAGTCCAAATCGCTGCGATTCACTGCCTCAAACGCTAGAGAATCAAATTCCAAGAATGGGAATTCAATTGAAGAGCCAGTGAGGTGAATTTAGACCACGGGTGTTAAAGTCAAGGCCCGGGGGCCAAATCTGGCCCGCCACATCATTTTATTCGGCCCGCGAAAGCTAATCAAACTTGTGAAATTCCATGACGCTCGCTAAAGGCTTTTTGTCATTTTCACTCAAATTGAAGAACCCACAGAATATTGAGTTTTAGGACTACATAAACATCCAACACGGCGTTAGAAACCTTACTCTCTTCTTTCATCGGAAAAAAAATGTTAATCCCTAAATTATATGCACCTGGAGTTATCTGAGCTTGAAATGAGGGCAGCTGTACGAAATACAATCCAATACATACATATTGATTTATATAGCGCTTTAACAACAGCTGAAGCGAGAACAAAGCGCTAACATGCACAAAAGGTAAATGCTGCCCTCTCCTGGAAGGGAAAAACTTTACCAGAGGTCTGACCAGCGCTTTATTGGCACCCCCACAAGAAAAACCTGAACAAATTCGGTAATGTTGCACTTTTCAATTCCCGAATAAATTCAGGAATGGCAGCGAATGTGAAAAACACAAACACAAGAAATTGCATTAGCTACTTTTTTCGACATACCCACAAAAATGTTTGTATGTAAAGTTATACATTGGCTTACAAACTTAATTGGTTCCCAGACAGAGAAAAGTGTGTATCTCAAAAAATTAATTTCCCATAGGAAACCATTAAAATGAGAATAATCCGTTCCCAGATCCCCATAAAACATATTTTTCTACTTTCTAATTTTCTAAGCCTTAAAACTACACAAAATATACCTTATTTTATGTATAATAAATGTGTTATGGTATTATAATTAAGGAAATATACTGTACTCTATAATAAAGTCGTTTTATTTACCTTTGTGATGGTCGTTGATGGCTTGATGGAATGGAGTGGCCGCTTTCATCAGAATTAAACACTTGATGAGGAACGTAGCCTTCTTCTTTCACCATCTTGAGGACTGATCCCTTGTCGGTGCTTTCTCTGCGATAATTTTACCTAGTTCCTCATCAATTGTGTTCTGTTTAGCTGGGTTGATAGCTTTTTGCATCAAGTGTACAGATGGCTTGTGCGGGGTGTTTGTGGAGCCTGATTGATGGGATATTTTAACCTTGCAGTCTACACTCTGCTTTATCACAGTTGAAACTCTCTCACAGTTGAAAACCACATCCCCTCACTGTTGCGTTCTTGACCAATCACGTGACTTTAACCGACGACTGGGGGCGGGGAATAGAGGAGCAAAACAAGCCGGCTGCCATTTTCTTGTCGGAACGGGCTCGTTCGCGAACGACGCCATCACTCATTGTGGCAGCTCCGTGTGTATCCCGAAAAATAGTTCGTACGCCAAGGTAAATTTTTCATAAATTTAACGTTCGTAAACCGAAAAGTTCGTAAACCAAGGGGTTCGTAAACCCAGGTATCACTGTACTGTACCGTTGTTCGTAACTTGAATGTTTGTAAGTCGGGGGAGCATCTGTACAGGTGTAAGATTAAAACAAAAAAGGAATGCTGCATTTTCTGTTTCACTCATTTCATTTCAACATTCGCGGATGCTCTCAAAATGTGAAGAACAGATCGCTTTTAAACTGGATGTAAAAATGTCGAGTATTTGGCTCAGTGACAATAAGACGCTGTACTCCAAGTTGGAGCAATGATCACTGATGGGAAGAAAAAAAATGGCCGGAATACATTCAAGTGAATTCCTTTTTTTTTTTTTTTTTTTTTTACCCTTTAAAGACAACTTCCAAGCCAGGTGGGAGCATTTTGTGTTCCGACGACGGCCAACTCTCAATCACTCGAGGAAGGTGAATATTTTGTCTCTTCCCTGTGATCCTAAACAATTCCTGATTCTGTCCTTCCACCAAGATTAGAGAAAATGAGAAGCCAATTTGCAAGATTAATGGCGGTAATTCTTGACTGCTGGCTCATGGCAAAGCTACGGGTGTGTGCCTGCATTGCCGCTTACCCCTTTTCCCATGATGCCGTTGTTAAAAGGAAGCCCGATGAAGTGGAAGGCGGCCTCTTGGATAAAATATGGGTTGAGGATTCTCATTTCGCTGGGCTCGCGAGGGACGTGCTGGGCCACGGATTTCCAAAATCCTTCCGTACCTCGCTGGGGGGTGCGGGGGGGTATCCAGGTCAGAATAGAAGAAAAAAAACAGACAAAAAAAAGCATTTCATGTTAAAATAAGACTAGTTTGGGACACAACATGTTCCTGGTGTGTTTATTATTTTGCTTTGTGTTGACTATTACGTGAAGCGCTTTGTTACAGCTGCAGCTTTTGTTGAAGCGCGATATAAATGAGCTTGTATTGTATTGTATTGTATTGTATTTGTATTGTGTTGTATTGGATTTGTATTTGTGTTGTGAAGACTTAAAATGTTTTTTTTTGCAACGCACTCACAAAAAAAGGGTTAGTTCAGGGCTGTAAACAAAAATAAGTGAATACAAAAACGCGTACACATTGAAATTTTAACTCATGGACTGCAAAAATGTGTCCACTCCAGTGCCAGGGTTTTGGTCATTTTCACTCAAATTTCATCAGCAACAGAATATTAAGTTTTAGGACGACATAAACATTCAATAGAGCATTAGAAACCTGAGACTTCTTTCACCAGAAAAAAAAAGAGTTAATTCCTAAGTTGTATGGGTCTAGAGTTATCAGAGCTTGAAATGAGGGCAGCTATACAAAATACAATACAATAGATACATATTGATAGAAATAGCGCTTTAACAACAGCTGAAGCTGTAACAAAGCACTAACACGGACAAAAGATAAATGCTGCGCCCTTGTGGAAGGGAAAAAAAAAAACACTGCCAGAGGTCTGACCAGCACTTTATCGGCACCCAACCAAGAAGAAAACAAAACCCGAACACAATTGGGAATTGTGCTCCATCCACGTCACACTTTTCAAATTCCCGAATAAATTCTAAAATACATCAGAAAAAAGTTAATTCCTAAGTGTGGTGGGTCTAGAGTTATCTGAGTTTGAAATGAGGGCAGCTATAGAAAATACAATTCAATACATAATTATGGGTTTATATCATGCGTTAACAACAGCTGAAGCGTGAACAAAAGCGCTAACACGGACAAAAGGAAAATGCTGCCCCCTCGTGGAAGGTAAAAACATTGCCAGAGGTCTGACCAGCGCGTTATCGGCACCTTCCGCAAGAAAAAAACAAAACCCGAACAAATTCGGGAATGGCAGCGAATGAGTTCAAGGCTTTCTGATTCATAATTCTAGCAGGATGGCTGGCTAGCTAGCTATCTATTAGCTGTATGGCTATATAGCTGGCTTATAAATACAATGTATTATTCTTACTATTATCTCTCTATTAGCTGGCGAGCTAGCTTTCAATCTATTTGAGTTACTTCCGGATTGACAGAAAGCTGGCGCGTGTGGCTACCGCTGCTCACCCACAAAAAAAATTATCCTGTGACTGTAAAGTGACCTTGAGAGTTTTGAAAGGCACTTAGAAATTAAATGTATAATTATAATTGTGACTTTTCACAATAAGAGCCTCAAATGAAGCGCATCCATGAGCAGATTTGCACTAAAACAGCAATCCCACCGTGAAACCTCTGATGCATAAAACAGAAAAGGAAGCTGTTTTTATGCACCCGCGCGCGCGGGTTTCACTGCCGTCTGGTCTTTGACGCGGCGGGATGAAAGGCACTCAAAGTCGCGATCTACCGCCGTTCGGCTAGTCTCGAAAATCCTCGACGGGCGGACCAAATATTCTCACAAGCGTGTATTAAAAAAAATGGTAAGAAAATAGTACAAAAACAGGCACGACTCTTACACACTGCTGCCCATTATTTTAACTCTAAGAATAAATGTGAGAGAACTGACATCAAAATAATAATAATAATATTAACAATAATAATAATAATACATTTCATTTATAAGCGCCTTTCAAAACTCTCAAGGTCACAGGATAGTTTTTCTGTGGGTGAGCAGCGGCAGCCACATGCGCCAGCGTTCACTCCACCCAGAAGTAACTGAAATAGATTGAAAGCTAGCTAGCTAATAGATAGCAAATAAATAGCTAATAGATAGCCAGATAGCCAACAGCTAGCCAGCTTACAGCCAGTCAGCTAATAGCTAGATAGCTAATGGATAGCAAATAAATAGCGAATAGATAGCCAGATAGCCAACAGCTAGCCAGCTTACAGCCCAGCCAGCTAGACAGCTAATAGCTAGCTAGCAAATATTTTTATTTATTTTTTACTTCATGTTACTTCCGGGTCGAGTGAACGCTGGCGCGTGTGACTGCCGCTGCTCACCCGCAGAAAAAAAAATCCCTTTGACTGTAAAGTGTCCTTGAAAGTTTTGAAATGCGCTTATAAATGAAATGTATTATTATTATTATTATTATTATTATTATTATTATTAATAGATAGCAAATAGTGAATAGGTAGCCAGATAGCCGACAGGTAGCCAGCTTACAGCCAGCCAGCTAAAGCTAGCCAGCCAGCTAATGGATAGCAAATAAATAGCTAATAGATAGCCAGATAGCCAACAGCTAGCCAGCTAATTGATACCCAGGTAGCTAATGGATAGCAAATAAATAGCTAATAGATAGCCAGCTAACAGCCAGCCAGCTAGACAGCGAATAGCCATCCAGCTAGTTAATGGATAGCAAATAAATAGCTAATAGATAACCAGATAGTCAACATCTAGACAGCTTACAGCCAGCCAGTTAGACAGCTAATAGCTAGCCAGCTAGCTAATAAATATCCAGCTAGCCAACAGCTAGCCAACTACACAGCTTACAGCCAGCCAGCTAGACAGCTAATAGCTAGCCAGCTAGCTAATGGATAGCAAATAAATAGCCAGATAGCCAACAGCTAGCCAGCAAGACAGCTAATAGCTAGGCAACTAGAGATAGCCAAAAATATCTTTTTAAAACATTGAATGTAGCATTTCAGAGTGATTCAAATCACACCTTCACCTGAGGCGAATTGTAGCAAGCAAGACTTTTTTTTGGGAAAGCAATCAGCATTACGAGCTTGGCACTGCCTGCCAGTCAAACCTGCTTCCAGTTACGCTTGTTCTCATCAAGTCCATCAAAAAAAAAAAAAAAAAACAAAAACAACAAAACGGACAAACAAAATAAACAAATCACAATCCGACAGTGCGTGATTGACTCGGGCCAATTGTGTGACTTGACTTCCTACGAGAAAATAAAAGCAGACGGGATTATAAAATGTAAATGGGAATCACCTGTTCAAATAAGCGCTAACTGGTTTAGCTTTGATATTGCCACAGTGTGTGTATTGTCATGCGTGTGTGTGTGTGTGTGTGTGTGTGTGTGTGTGTGTGTGTGTGTGTGTGTGTTGGCAGCGGCAAAACAAGTCTGTTGGATTCAACAACAGCGGCGGTGGCTTTTTTTTTGAACGAAGGCCCAGTTGTGTGCTTTTGGCAAGTCGCGACAGGAACAACAGCTCATCTCTCCTGTCAACACAGCTTGTGTTTGCCAGAAATCTATTTAGCAACGCGTGGACGCGTATACATCTCGGTGACGCCGAATACAGACAGTCAAGCATATTTTTTAAGCTAACGGAGCGACGACCTACGCATGTACGTAGACAAATGGGATTTCTCTTTGATGAGCTTCATAAAACGTATGGGAAATTTGTCCCGTTCGCTTGATTTAGATGTACAGTGATACCTTAGCTTACGAACGCTTTAGTTTACGAACTTTTAAGTTTGCGAACATTAAATTCGCGACAATATAATCTTGGCATACCAATTAGTTTTCGGGAAACACACGGAGCGCCAAAATGGCCAGCGGACTAGTTTTCTACACCCACTTTCTTTTAGTGCACTCAGTGCAGATGTGGTTTGTTATCCAGTGGATACTTTATCTTTTTTTTGGGACCGAAAAAGACCCCACCACAGGCTCGTGTGAAGCCGAAGAGGACACAAAAGAAAATAACCGTCAAGCAGAAGAAGGAGATCAGCGAAAAACACAAACAAGGTGTGCGTTTGTGTGATTTAGCATCCCAGTACCAGTATGCTAAGTCGATCATTGCTACGTGTGGCTAAGGGTGTTTCTGTGTTGTCAAAGCAACGGTCTCGGGCAATGGGAGAGGTTAAAACACTTCTGTTGATTTGGATTAATGAAAAGTAGCTAGCAGGGGACAGTGTGTGAAGGTATTATCGCCGAGAAAGCACGGCAACTTCACTCGGATATCATCAAGAGGCAACTACGTCAATGACCATCACAAAGGTCAATAAAACCACTTTATTATACAGTACCGTTTATTTCTTTAATTACAATACAATAAAACATTTATTATACATAACATAAGGTATTTTTTTTCTGTAGTTTTAAGGCTTATTCAGTAGAAAATTATGTTTTATGGGGACCTGGGAACGGATTATTCTCATTTTTAATGGTTTCTTATGGGAAATAAATGTTTGGCAGACGAACTTTTCGCCTTACACACACTTTCTGGGAACCAATTCAGTTCGTAAACTGAGGTATCACTGTACATGTAGATAGTAAGGTGTTTTTGGCATGAAAAAAACAAGCATGTATAGCACAGGTGTCAAAGTCAAGGCCCGAGGGCCATATGTGGCCCGCCAAGTCATTTTATTCGGCCCGTTAAGGCTAATAAAAGTTGTCAAATTCCAGTTTTTGAAATGGAAAAAAATGGCCATGTATAATACGGCGTTTTTGGCATGAAAAAAACAAGCATGTATAGCACAGGTGTCAAAGTCAAGGCCCGGGGGCCATATGTGGCCCACCACGTCATTTTATTCGGCCCGCGAAAGCTAATAAGTTATCAAATTCCAATTCGGACGTTCAGTTCAGTTGTCAGCGACCATATCTGAGAGTAGGCGGAGTGATCTTAGATTATTAGATGAGAGATATTTGGCGACAGAGAAGGTGGTAACGAAAACAATTACAAGCACCAGCATATGGTTAAAAGTTCAGACTGCAATCTTAAAATAAAGGTTAAATACAACTTGTACGTTGTTATCTAAGACTGAAAAGAAGTAGCCAAGCCGGCCTGGGAGTCGCAGTCAAAAGGCTTTAGCAAAACAGCCTCAAGGGAACAGGATGTTGCCTCCACTTAGCTTGACTGCTTGGCCTCGTGCGAGTGTCTTAGACAAGAGAAACGAGGCTGCGCTAGTGGCATTTCAACACAATCGGAGTAGGAAACTGCCAAAGTGTCTCAAAACCACTCACTCATTTGACACATATGCTCCAAAAGGTGGACAGATGGTCTTCAAGGAGACACTGTCCTAAACGCTGGTTAACGTCAAACTTTGTATCGGACAGGAAATCATTCAAATGACAATATTTTGCTCCCAGGTCCCCATAAAACATAATTTTCTACTATTTTCTAATTTTCTTCTATTTTTCTACTGAAAAGTGTGTATCCCAAAAATCAATTTCCCATAGGTAACCATTAAAATGAGAATAATGTGTTCCCATGTCCCCATAAAACATAGATTTCTAATTTTCTAAGCCTTAAAACTACACAAAATATACATTATTTTATGTATAATAAATGTGCTATGGTATTATAATTAAAGAAATAAACTGTACTGTATAATAAAGTGGTTTTATTTACCGATGTGATGGTCGTTGACGGCTTGATGGAATGGAGTAGCCGGTTTCATCAGCATTAAACACTTGATGAGGAACGTAGCCTTCTTCTTCTACCATCTTGAGGAATGATTCCTTGTAAGATTCGGCAGCTTTATCGTCAGAACTGGCTGCCTCACCATGACGAATGACACTATGAATCCCTGTACGACGCTTAAACTTCTCAAACCATCCGTGGCTAGCCTTGAAATCATCAATGGCTGACGAACTTCCAGATTGCCTCTTGACGATATCCACTTGATAAACGTAGCCTTCTTCTTTCACCATCTTGAGGAATGATCCCTTGGAGGTGCTTCCTCCGTGATAATTTTACCTAGTTCCTCATCAATTGTGTTCTGTATAACTTTTTGCATCAAGTGTACAGATGGCTTGTGTGGGTTATTTGTGGAGCCTGATTGATGAATTTTTGAATAAAAATCAAGGCTTTTGGGTACGCCTTATACACCGGAAAATACGGTATGTGCCGTTGTGTGTTTTTTTGGCAAAGCACCTGTTAAAACAAGCTGTGAATTGTGACGTCAGGTAAGATGGAAAACTATAACGTTTTCTCTGCGGGGCTATATGTGAACTGCGTAAAATTGACTTTTTGTCTCGTGGGAGAAATGGTCTTGATTAAGGGAAATGCGGGGGGAAAAAAAAAGAATAATCGTGGTTATAAAATAGACGAGAGGCTAAGCAATAAACAGATACTAAAAATAAAATACATGACAAAAATGATAAGCTGGTGGTTGAAGTTGTAAGAGTTGATGACATAACCAAACACTTGCGGTCAATGTTTCAATTAAGACAAATTCATGGTAAAGTCAACATGATCAGGAAAGGTATCGAGTACTATTATTAGGAGTCAATGAGGTGGAAAAGTAATCCAAATAATCAGGAACGCTCGAGGCTTCACAATGTGGGCTTGATTTTGGAATGAATAATGAGGGCTCTTTTTTATTTATTATTGTTATTTTTTTTGCACTCGGCCAAAATATGCAACATACATGTTTTTAGGGGATGTATTAAAAAAATTGACTCACAAAATGTACACATAGAAAAGGTAATTTCTCCAGATGTAGCCAGTATTAATCCGATACAGTATACAGGAGTATCGGTAACCTTGGCATTCCGATACATTCTAACTGGTAACTGGTGGTATTTTACGTTTTAAGACTCGCGCTGAATATTCAGGAAGTCTTGTTTTTGAGTTGGTGACGAGTCCGTACGTGACGTCACTGAACGAACGCCCCTGACCCAAAAAAAAAAAAAAAAAAAAGACACATTGTAGCAGTCCTTCCATCACGTCAATGTATTTTGCTGTACTTGTTTGGTCTGAAAACCGTGTGTTGCACCAAAAAGCCGCCAGAAAAGGGCGACCAAGCTCCATGGAAGGAATTTATCAGCCTGTGGAAACGGGCTGATTAATTCCTCAGAGGAGCTTGGATGCCATTTTGTGCCTCTTTTCTGGTGATCGATTGTTGCCCCCAATGTTGCCTCAAAATGGCACGGAATAAATTTTTTAATCGATTGCAAATACAGTAAAGTCTCGTTATATCGATATTCAAGGGAGTCCGAAAAAATATCGATATAACCGGGACTATCGATATATCCAACCCTGTTTGCATGTAATTTTCTCCGTGCGTGCATAGAAATAGTATCGATATAACCAGGACTATCGATATATCCGATATCGTTATAACGAGACTTTACTGTATGTATGCTTTCCTCTTCAGAACTATTTGAATCATATTCATAACTGGATGTGTAACAAGAAAGCATATTCTCTGAATCTGAAGCCATTGTTTTGATTGTCAAGCAATGCAAGACGTCTTGGCGCGACGTCACAAACTGAGGGCGGGACTTTCTGAAAATGCCCAATTCGCAGCTCAATTTTTTGCAGATTTTGGACACTTTAAGTCATTTTTATTGGTGTTTTGCATTTGACTAAAAATATCATACTGCGTGTCTTGGGTATTTTAGATGCTATAAAACGTTTTTCTGATGTCAGTTAGGAAACAAAAAAACTGATGTCGGTTGTCCTTTAAATCTCATAAATGTCGCCCAACTTTGTTGAAGTGCACCCTAATTGGTTTCACTGCCTGTTTAATCCCATTCCAAGTTTAAGTCTCTGTGTCGATATACAATGCAGGATTTACAAGCGCACGGTTGGTTTCGGAAAGAAAAATCACAACCATAGAAATCGTCACCAAAGCGCTTAATGCTCGGGATTAGTACAAGATCTTGTTCTTAGGGGCGAGGAGACCTCATATAAGCCAGGAGAAGAAAGGGGGTGGGGGGGACGGGATAAAAACGCGTGTTTTGGGAATGAAGACTCATGTGAGTGACGACTAAAATGGAAAATGGGCAGCAATTCACAATGGCAAATCTATTCCTTTGAACTGGAAAAGCGGCAATTTGTACGCGCCGCAAAATAACAAGCCACCTCCTCAAAGAAAGATTGGTTATTTTCAACATTTCTCCAAACGCATAAATAAATAAATACATAAATAAATAAATACATAAATAAATATGCAAATACAAATAAATACATATAGATAAATATTAATAAATATAAATAACTTAAATAAATAAATACACAAATAAATAAATAAACAAAGACATACAAATGAATCCATAAATAAATAAAAATAAATATAAATAAATCGGTAAAAATATAAAGAAATAAAAAATACAAATAAATACTTATAAACAACTAAATAAAAGTAAATACACAAATAAATAAATAAATAAATAAATAAATAAATAAATAAATAAATAAATAAATAAATCCACAAAAATTACAAATAAATAAATATGAATAAATACTAAGAAATAAATAAGTATAAATAAACGAATACGAATAAATACTAAAAAATAACCAACTAAATAAATAAAAACAAATAAATACACAAGTAAATATAAATGCATACAAATAAATACACCAATAAATACAAATAAATAAATATAAATAAATAAGTACACACATATAAATAAATAAAATAGTAATAATCAACTAATGAAATAAATAAATATACCAGGAAATAAATAAATATACCAGGAAATAAATAAATATACCAGGAAATAAATAAATAAATAAATAAATAAATAAATAAATAAATAAATAAATAAATAAATGTGTAGATATTTCTCAAAGTAAGCATGCGTCTACTTTGGGCTTGTATACAGATTTAAAATGACGGTAAAATACTTGGTTAAAATGTTACGAACGAAAATGAAATGGCATAATTCGTAATGTATGGTTTAAATCAAACAGAAGGGAGTTAGTTACAGTTATGAGTATAAGTTTGGCTGTCATCCTGAACGATGATCAATATTTGCAATATTTCCTGATGATCAAACAACCGTGGCTAACTGCAAATGCGTATTCGAAGGGGAAAAAAACTGAAATAGACAAACATGATTTTGGTGATTGTTATCACTCGTGTAAACAGCAATCAACGCGACTGCCGCACACGTTGGTTCAAACGACAGAGCAAAATGAAAAATATGAAAGGTATCAGTCGGTAAGAGGTGCATTGGGTTGTCCAAATAAAGCTTAATAAAGGAGTCATTTGTCATGCGAGCAATGTGTTGGTGCGTCACACCAGAATCAAAGATTGTACGATTGCCTCTCATTTTGTGAAGTCATCCGAAATGATGCCACAGCGTAGGCGAGCTTTTTGACTAGCGGCTAACCCAAACAATGGACGATGATGCGTTGGGACTTAATGCACTATCCTTATTTAAAAAAAAAAAAAAAAAAAATGAATACATGGGGCCCACAGTAGCTTTCATAAAACCTGTCGAGATTGAAAAGACCTCATACATCCCCTCTAGCTGTTATTCTAAAGGTTTTGCAAAGAAAAAAAAAACAGGGAAAGAATTGACTGCTGTAAAGTAGCCCAAAGTTACATGAAAGCTTTTTGTCTAAAAAGGTAAAAATGAAAAGAGCAAATGGAAGGATGCGAGTTCACTGGGAGCATATTTTATACATTCCCAGACGCACCCTCTAAACCCTCTTTCTTTATTTTTATTTATTTTTTATTTAAAGGGCAACCGACGCCATGTTTTTGTTTCCTAACTTACACCAGAAAAACGTTTTATAGCATCTAAAATACCCAAAACACAGGCCGATATTTTTAGTCAAATGAAAAACACCAATAAAAATTAGCTATCTATTAGCTAGCGAGCTTTCTATCTGAGTTACTTCCAGGTTGGGTGAAGACCTAGCTAGCTATCTGTTAGCTATCTATTAGCTAGCTAGCTTTCTATCTGAGTTACTTAGCTATCTATTAGCTGTCTATTAGCTACCTAGCTTTCTATCAGAGTTACTTAGCTATATAGTAGCCGTCTTAGATAGCTAGCTTTCAATCTGAGTTACTTACAGGTTGTGTGAAGACCCAGCTAGCTATCTGTTAGCTATCTATTAGCTAGCTATCTTTCTATCAGAGCTACTTAGATATCTGTTAGCTATCTATTAGCTAGCGAGCTTTCTATCAGAGCTACTTAGCTATCTGTTAGCTATCTATTAGCTAGCTTTCTATCTGAGTTACTTAGCTATATAGTAGCTGTCTATTAGATAGCTAGCTTTCGATCTGAGGGACTTCCAGGTTGTGTGAAGACCCAGCTAGCTATCTGTTAGCTATCTATTAGCTAGCTAGCTTTCTATCTATTAGCTGGTTAGCTTTCTATCTGAGTTACTTCCAGGTTGTGTGAAGACCAAGCTAGCTATCTGTTAGCTATCTATTCGCTATCTAGCTTTCTATCAGAGTTACTTAGATATCTATTAGCTGTCTATTAGATAGCTAGCTTTCTATCTGAGTTACTTACGGGTTGAGTGAAAACCTAGCTTGCTATCTATTAGCAACCTAGCTTTCTATCTGAGTTACTTCCGGGTGGAGTGAACGCTGGCGCATGTGGCTACCGCTGCTCACCCACAGAAAAACTAATACTGTGACTGTAAAGTGACCTTGAGAGTTTTGAAAGCCGCTTATAAATCAAATTCACATCATATCTCTCTTATTTTGATTTTGCATCCATTTTCAACCACTCCACGCCATTTTAATCAGCCACACTTGCCTTTTTCCCCCATTTTTTAAAAATAATACGTAGTGTGTATAAAAATTTTTGGTCTTTGCCTTATTCAAGACAATTATAAGCTGCTTTTTGTCGGACAGCATCAATGCGTGAGTCCTTTTAGGCGCCGTTATGATTTTAATAAGACTTTGTGAAGCAGTCCATTGTCCGCAGTGGAGCTTTGGAATAATCTCAATTTGGAGAGATCCAGACAGCTTTCGAGTGACCATGAATAAGGACGGAGATAACAGCATTTTTAAAAAAAGGGCAATTGTCTGATAGAAGTCAAAGAGATAAAGACACAATAGACCATTTCACAAATCTGAAAAATCAGTTATTACTGGAGGGAGAAGAGAAAAGCTAACTGCTAGCCGTTGTTAAGCTTTATAATCCCTCAATTGATCATTCTTAATAATTTCGACCATCTAAAACCTCTCAAACAATTGAGTTAACATTCAAGATGTCTGCTTAAGAATTTCCAAGTTGCACAGAATTTAATGGGAGGTTATAATAATAGTAATAGTAATAGTAATAATACTAGTAATAGTAATAATACTAATAGGAGTGTAGCCATCGATGAAAAGGTTTCTTCAGCCGTCATCTGTACTTCTTTGAAGGTGTCCAACATTTGGCTATTCTTTATTATTATTATCCATTTGATTTATAAGCGCTTTTCAAAACTCTCAAGGTCACATTACAGTCACAGGATCAGTTTTTCTGTGGGTGAGCAGCGGCAGCCACACACGCTAGCGTTCACTCGACCCGGAAGTAACTCAAATAGACAGAAAGCTAGCCAGATAGCCAATAGATAGCTAATAGATATACAGCTAGTTAGGTAGCTGTATAACTAATAGATAGCCAGCTACATAGTTAGCGAGCCAGCCACATAGCTAATCGATAGCCAGCTAGGTAGTAATCATAACCATAATAACCATCATAACCATAATAATAATAATAATCAATTTAATTTATAAGTGCCTTTCAAAACTCTCAAGGTCACTTTACAGTCACGGGATAAGTTTTTCTCTGGGTGAGCAGCGGCAGCCACACACGCTAGCGTTCACTCAACCCGGAATAACTCAAATATATAGAAAGCTAGCTCGCTAATCAATAGCCAGCTAGCTAGATAGCCAGCCAGATAGCCAGATAGCTAACCAGACAGCTTTTATGGCAAATCGATAGCCAGCTAGGTTATTTGTTATTACAGTAAAGTCTCGTTATATCGATATCGGATATATCGATAGTCCCGGTTATATCGATACTATTTCTATGCACGCGTGGAGAAAATTACATGCAAACAGGGTCGGATATATCGATAGTCCCGGTTATATCGATATTTTTTCGGACTCCCTTGAATATCGATATAACGAGACTTTACTGTATTTAGAATCCTGAGACTCTCTTCTTTCATCAGCTGATAGCTAGCTAGCTAGATAGATAGATAGCCAGCTAGAAAGCAAATAGAGAGCTAGCTATCCAGCTAGCTAGATAGCAAATAGAGAGCTTATGTTTCTATAATATAATCTTATAATTATATAATATATATATAAATATATTATATATATTTAATTATATAATCCATTTGAATTTATTTGATACTCTGTTTTGGTTAGGCTAGGCTAATACATTTGGCTAAAAAGAGAACAAAATGTAGCTAAACAACTCAAGTAGCATAATCCTGTCATGGTCTAACGGGAAAATGAATATAAATATCGAGCAAGTGAAATAACAACGGTGAAGAACTTTGTATTATTTGAACAAAATTGGTTAGCACGCGGTTAATCTGTTAGCTATAGCTTTGCGTCTAAACCCCATCACCCGACGAGAAGACAAATGGCGTAAATTCTCCAACTACGTTCTTACCAGTCTCTCCTTGAAGACCATCTGTCGAAGCCACTTGAAATCCAGAGGCTTGAAAGCAGTGAAAACAAAAAGCGAATCCTTTTCGTAATGTTCCGGCTTCTGGATGGCTCCTTCTGGGTAGGTAATTCTCATTGTGGTTTTGGTCCCGACATCTTTACCATAACCGGCAACCGGGGCTTCATTCAATCTGGAATATAAATAAAATACAGTGATACCTTGCCTTACGAACTTAATTGGTTCGCAGACAGAGTGTGTAAGGCGAAAAGTGTGTATCCCAAAAAATAATTTCCCATAGGAAACCATTAAAATGAGAATAATCCGTTCCCAGCTCCCCATAAATCAATTTCCTACTTTCTAATTTTCTAAGCCTTAAAACTACACAAAATATATCTTATTTTATGTATAATAGATGTGCTATGGTATTATAATTAAAGAAATAAACTGCACTGTATAATAAAGTCGTTTTATTTACCTTTGTGATGGTCGTTGATGGCTTGATGGAATGGAGTGGCCGGTTTCATCAGCATTAAACACTTGAGGAACGTACTCTGTGATAATTTTATCTAGTTCCTCATCAATTGAAAAACAGTGTATTTTATTCAGCTATCTATCTACAGTGTATCTGGCTATCTGGCTGGCTACCAACCTATCACTTTATTTGCTATCTATTAGCTATTTAGCTGGCTATCTAGCTAGATAGCTATTGGCTAGCTAGTTGACTGTCTAGCTAGCTATTAGCTATCTGTTAGCTAGCTAGTTAGCTTTCGATCTTTTTCAGTTATTCCAGGTTGAGTGAACGCTGGCGCGTGTGGCTGCCGCTGCTCACCCACAGGAAAAACTGATCCTGTGACTGTAAAGTGACCTAGAGAGTTTTGAAAGGCGCTTATAAATGAAATGTATTTTATCATCATCATCATTATTTATTCTTATTATTAGGTAACTTGTTACACGTCTCACCTGACCACGACGTCATAGTCGTCGATACGTGAGCCCAAAGATTTGTCGGACAGGATGCCGCCGTTGCCCACAATGATGCATTTTTTACAGCTGAGACTAAAAAATGTCAAAAAAAGCAAGAATTAGGTGGTGGGATTAAAATGAAAAAGAAAGATCCTTCAGTTTTGGAAGTATAATTTTACCTGTCCAGTTGATCTCCTAGTCCAAAGTTTTTGGTGGTGGTTAAAATGCTGTCAATAATTCTTTCTGGGGTGGAGAGAGAAAAAGAAAATATCAATCAGGAATACATATACAGTAAAGTCTCGTTATATCGATATTGGATATATCGATAGTCCCGGTTATATCGATACTATTTCTATGCACGCACGGAGAAAATTACATGCAAACAGGGTCGGATATATCGATAGTCCCGGTTATATCGATATTTTTTCGGACTCCCTTGAATATCGATATAATGAGACTTTACTGTAATTTGGTATATAGCATATCTGGGTCAGCAGTTCGCCTGTCTAAAAACACTCAACAAAACGGCATTCAAAAGATAGGCTGCCAAATGAAAAACAAAGAAAGGTAGTTTATTCAATACGTTGTAAAAATGAAAATTGTAAAGGGCAATACATTGGGGAGACTAAATAAATTCTCAAAAAAAAAACTTTATCAACATCGCAGGGATAATACTAGTGGGCCTCAATCTGCAGTACATATGCACCTAAAAGCTAGCAACCACTCATTTGACGACAATGAGGTTAAAATCTTAGCGAAAGGAAAATAGATGGTTTAAAATGGGAGTAAAAGAAGCTATTTTCATAAAAGAGCAAAACCCTTCACTAAATCGCCACGGTGGGGTGAGGTTCAATTTGGATCGTTCATACAACCGACTTCTTAGGCAACAGAGGCTTAGTCATGCTGATGAGGTGATACCAGATCAAATCAGGGGAGTAAAAGAAGCTATTTTCATAAAACAGCAAAACCCTTCACTAAATCGCCATGGAGGGGTGAGGTTCACTTAGGATCATTCATACAACCGACTTCTTAGGCTTAGTTATGCATATAAGGTGATACCAGATCAAATGGGGCAATCGGGCCAGTCGTACACCCCATACTCAGTCAGGACAATAGACGTAATCAGTGTAGCTGCAGGGAGTAGTCCTCTGCTCCCCCTGAGAGCAGGGACCAATCATAGCAGAGTCTGGCATCGCCACGTCTGGACAGTAGGGATAAATGTAGAGCCAAAACTACCAGCAAAAGCTTTTAGTTCACTGACGAAGCCTCTTGGATAAGAAGCGAAACGTCCGACACCTTCAAAGAAGTACAGATGACGGCTGAAGAAACCTTCTCATCGAAAAACGCATCGAGGACTTCACACATCATGACAGGTAGCTCAAGCTAGGTGGTCTTAAAGCACAGCCGGAGCAGAGAAGACCTCGCTCCGTTTATTCAATGAGAAGATAAGGAGTAACCAAATCGACTCTCAGAAATAGAGGGGGAGTTATGAAAAAGGGGGTTCGGGGGGGTGTTGAGAGAAGTGAACATCGGAGACAATGATATGTCGGCTTCAGAAAGGTATGTGGGTCAAGCTTCTTTGTCCAAACGCTCCCTAAAAGCACCCGGAGAGGAATGCCGTTTTCAAACACGGACGAGTTAAGTGCACCTTGAGATATGAATTTCATTTATTCCATGACTAGAACTTGTATCTCAAAGCAGTCTTGTCTCAAATCATCTTTCCAGAGTAAAAACAAATAGAAAATAAATTGAAGTCTGGACTAATGTGGAAAAAAATGGTTGTAACATGAAAAAAAAAATATTAATTCATTCACTGTCAGATGATGGTGGAAAAATGTGTCCACTCCAGTGCCAGGGTTTTTGTCATTTTTATTCAAACTGCAGGACACACAGAATATTGTGTTTTAGGACTACATAACCATTTAATGCAGCGTAAAAAAAAAAACCTAGACTCTCTTCTTTCATCAGAAAAAAAAGAGTTATAATAATAATAATAATAATAATAATAATAATAATAATAATAAGAGTAAGAGTGAGAGTAGTAATAATAATAATAATAATACATTGAATTTATCGGAATCTGCTATGATTGGTCCCTGCTCTCAGGTTGAGGGGGAACAGAGGACTAATCCCTGTGGCTCCACTGATTACATCTATTGTCCTGACGGACGACTGGCCTGATTGCCCTATTTGCCCTGGTATCACCTCATCAGCATAACTAAGCCTATGTTGCCTAAGCAGTCTATTGTACGAACGATGTAATAAGGAAACGATTTAGCAGAGTCCAGCATATATAGGGCCGAAACTACCAGTAAGACTTTAGTTTGCTGACGAAGCTTCTTGGATAAGAAGCGAAACGCCCGACACCTTCAAAGAAGTACAGATGACGGTTGAAGAAACCTTTTCATCGACACCCGATGTTTTGTACACACACACCAAAGAAAAAGTGCTAACAACGAATGGCTTTCAGGGAGCCTCTCCAACGTTTTTTAGCCATTCCACAAGTCACTTACTTTCACTAACGAAATGATTAACCTGCTGAAGGCAAGAAAGAAAAAAAGCACCGGGGCCCATTGTTTGGAAGTGGTGTGGATGTCTGGCATCAAGCATCACCCTTGAGCAGCATAAACACATACTTAAAAGACCACACCTGGATCCAAGAAGGTCATGGTGACATATCTCAACGGGGCAAAGATTCGCTTTCCACTAAAGGGGGGATGACATGATAGCTATGGTAATCGTTGCAAATACCCGACTGTAAACATTTCCGTCGAGTACGTGTCACGGCACGGGCAATGACAAATGGGCGCGACGCGGAGCTTGAATGACGGAAGGCTATAATGGCAACAAAAAAAGGAGGAGGGCAGGGAGCATCGTGCGACACGTAAACAGTGAGTACTTTTGAGAACACTGGTGTCAAAGTCAAGGCCCTGGGGTCAAATCTGGCCCGTCACATCATTTTATTCGGACGGCAAAAGCAAATCAAATTTTGTGAAATTCCATGCTAATCTATCGAGCTAGTTAGCTAGCGATCAGGTGAGCTAGTTTGACCAATCGAGCTAACTAGTGGTGGACCAATGGAGCTAGTTAGCAGTCGACCAATCGAGCTCGCTAGCGATTGAGCTAGCTGGCTGGAAATCGAGCAAGCTAGCGTGCGGTCGACCAATCGAGCTAGCTAGCGGTCGACCAATCGAGCTAGCTGCCGCTCAAGTGAGCTTCTCTAGCGGTCAACCATTCCAGCTAGCTAGCGGTTGACCAATCGAGCTAGCTAGGAAACAACTCGCACTAGCCATCTGTTAAATTTGAAATGAAAAAACAAGCAAGGGAACCAGCTATTAATGCTGTTTCTAGTGTGTCTGCTTGCATCTGTTGCAATATCACAACTTCCATCAAGCCATCAACGACCATCACAAAGGTAAATAAAATGACGTTATTATACGGTACAGTTTATTTCTTTAACTATAATACCATAGCACATTTATTATACATAAAATAAGGTACATTTTGTGTAGTTTTAAGGCTTATTTAGGAGAAAATTATGTTTTATGGGGACTTGTGAACGGATTATTCTCATTTTAATGGTTTCCTATGGGAAATTATTTTTTGGGATACACACTTTTTGCCTTACACACTCTGTCTGGGGACCAATTAAGTTTGTATGCCAAGGTATGACTGTACCTTATTTAGTACAGTAAAGTCTCGTTATATCGATATCGGATATATCGATAGTCCCGGTTATATCGATACTATTTCTATGCACGCAAGGAGAAAATTACATGCGCGCAGGGTCGGATATATCGATAGTCCCGGTTATATCGATATTTTTCGGACTCCCGAGAATGTCGATATAACGAGACTTTACTGTATTTTGATTACAGGTAAAGCTAATCGCATCGTTACAATGGTTTACAAATGGTGTATATCTAAAATGTTTATTTAAACGCCCGCTTCGTTTAGCGTTTTGTGAATTTTGATTCATAGACAAATCGGATTTTAAGGCAGATTTTTAAGTTTGTGTTTAGAAAAAGCAGGAAATCCAATATTTCTTGATTTTCCACAGATTTGATCTGACTATAAATTCTACTCAAATGTTTTTTTTGCCCGAATTAACGGCCATTTTACTTTCCCAAATAAACAATTGGGCGGCTCCACGATTTGTCAGATGTGAGTCAATCCACTTAATTGCAGCGTGACATAACGCCACGGCTACCGTGAACATGTTACTGTGCCGGCCAAAAACAGCAAGCGGGGTTGAGTGCATTCCATCTGGCTGCATCATCCAACAGCCGTAAGAGCGCAGCGCTTGAGGACAATTGGTGAAATGCAGGTACTTCATTATATAGGAACTGTTTATTTGAACATGTCATAAGGAGCATGCCCAGACGTTGCGTCAAAGTGCATACGGCCAATTGGAGGTCACAGACGCGAGCGACTGAGCCACAACACAATATTTTCACATTTCCAGAGTTTCAAATAAGCGACGTGAAAACATTTTTCATATTTTATCGAATAGGCGGCCATTTGAAATCTGGGTCTGTTTAATTGAACACAAAACACACCTACTCTATTATCGATTAGCTATACAGCTAGAAACATATTAGCTAGCTAGCTATTAGCTGTCTAGCTATGAATTAGCTAGCTTTCTATTTTTTTTAGCTGGCTATCTTGTTGCCTAGCTGGCTATCTAGCTGTTTAGCTAGCTACTGTATCTATTATCTATCCATTCCTCTGCTATTAGCTATCTACTCGCTTGCTATTCGCTATACAGACGCTATCTAGTCGCTATCTATCCGCTATCCATTCGCTTGCTATCAACTATCTATTCACTTGCTATCAGCTATCCATTCGCTAGCTATCAGCTATCCATTCGCTAGCTATTCGCTATCCATTCTCTAGCTATCAGCTATCCATTCGCTAGCTATCTGCTAGCTATCAGCTATCTATTCCCTAGCTATTCACTAGCTATCAGCTATCTATTTGCTAGCTATTCACTAGCTATCAGCTATCTATTCGCTAGCTATTACCTTTCTATTCGCTAGCTATTACCTCTCTATTCGCTAGCTATTACCTCTCTATTCGCTAGCTATTACCTCTCTATTTGAGTTAATTCCGGGTTGAGTGAATGCTGGTGCGTGTGGCTGCCGCTGCTCACCCACAGCAAAACTTATCCTGTGACTGTAAAGTGACCTTGAGAGTTTTGAAAGCCGCTTATAAATGAAATTTATTATTATTATTATTATTATTCCTCACAGGAATGGATTTGCTCAACCTAGCTAGCTACCTAGCTATTTGCTATATAGCTAGCTAAATTGCTAGCTGTCTATTTGCTATCAATTATCTGTCTATCTGGCTGTATTCTAGCTATCTAGCTAGCTATGAGCTATCTAGCTGGCTAACTATTAGCTATATATCAGCAAGCTTTCTATGTATTAGAGTTACTTCCGGGTTGAGTGAACACTCTGCTCAACCTAGCTATCTAGCTAGCTACCTATCTATTTGCTATCTATTATCTGTCTAGCTGGCTATCTAGATCACAGTCCAATCTATTGTAGATTTTAAAGACACTGAATCAGGACACCAAGTGAATCGTTACATCCCAAATGAAACTCTCACCGAATGGCATTCAATTCAGGACATGCGGGTGAACACCCGCACCTGACAAAACCACCAAAGAAGGTAACCCGACGGCCATCGTGTACCGCGGAGAAAAGAAAAGCCAGGTGGAAAGCTTACACAGAGAGTTCTCAACTGATAAGCATAGTGACATGCGTTTGGGGAGTGCACAAAAAACAAAAAAAAAAGGAAAGAACACAAAGATTGCATTCATTGTCGAAGCCGGTCGGAAAATAGTGTCCCATGAGTCAATGTCATCGTAAAATGGCTTTGTATCAGAAACGTTTTCGGCATTTCGCTCTCATTATCCGACTCGATTCGATGATATTTCCATCGGCGGCAGTTGAGGTCAAAATTCTTCTTTTGAACGTTAAAAAAAAGCATATTCCAGCCCAACAATCTGACTCAGATGGTTAATGTATTATTATTATTAGCTATCTACTAGCTAGCTAGCTCTCGAACTTATCCTGTGACTATAAAGTGACCTTGACAGTTTTGAAATGCGCTTAGAAAGGAAATGTATTATTATTATTATTATTATTAGCTATCTATTAGCCAGCTAGCTAGCTATCTAACTTATCCTGTGACTATAAAGTGACCTTGAGAGTTTTGAAATACGCTTATAAAGGAAATTTATTATTATTATGATTATTAGCTATCTATTAGCTAGCTAGCCAGCTAGCTATCTAACGTACCCTGTGACTATAAAGTGACCTTGAGAGTTTTGAAATGCGCTTATAAAGGAAATTTATTATTGTTGTAATTATTATTATTAGCTATCTATTAGCTAGTTGGCTTCCTATCTATTTGAGTTACTTCCGGATTGAGTGAACGCTGGCTTGTGTATATTTAACAAATTAAATTGTCTAACAGTTACAATGCGCATAAATTATTAGTCCATAAGGAATTGTGACTATAATGTAGCGATGCTAAGAACCTTGCAAACAAGTGCACTATGGCTGAAGATCGTAAGTTACATAACTTTAATGCATGCAATAAGCTATCAAGCAACAAGTAATAATACTTAAAGATGCATATCAACTGAATAGCATGTATTAAAGCAAGAATCGTTTCTTATCTACGCAACAGTTCGACTTCCGAAATTATCTGATTCAAATACAAGCTATTAAATTAACATTGATCATTAGAATTAATATCAGAATGTATATAGATAGTGTCGTATGCTGATCAAAGTTAACGAGATAACATATAGCAACTATCGTAGTCGACTAATGTAATGAGTTAATCTAAGCTGACGTTATACATTAGAGTTAGATAACATGTGAACATTTTCTATATACAACATTGATAAGTGACAATTACATGCTAGTAAGCAAGATCTAATACCAATAATTAATAGATATAACGAAGTCTAATCGTAACGGTCCTGAACAGCATTAAGCGTTCGTCATCTGATAGTTGCACTAACAGCTCTGGACTGACTCGATAGAGTTACTTAAACTAAATCTAGAATAACAAAACATAAGCATGTTAGCAGTCAATATAACAGAGTACTGATGTAAGCATGAGCCATTCACAGACAATATCTAAAATATAATTAATGATATATGCATAAAATGTAATAACATCTATTCACATTCATTGCTGCAGAGAAAGATAGCATAGAACATAGCCAAAACTTGATCGACACTGAAGCTATACTGACGTGAAGTAGATATGAAATTTCTATGCAGAATAGATCAATACATGAAACTAAATCACGATTACGTACTTATCTATAGAATAGTAATTGAATGTATATACTAGTAGAGCTAATTCATAGCATGAAAAAGATTATCATACATATTGAAATACGTTGCACATCTAAATAGCTATAGCTGATATGAATAATATAGTAATAGTACAACGGCAAGTAGCATAATAAGCAAATTAATGCTATAATGACTTAGACACAACATCTACTTACGATCATATGATAAAGTATAATATGAAAATACATTCAGATACCAAATAATTACACAACTCAAGTCATTATCAAGTATAATATAACAAGCATGCTATAAATTGCAAGACGAGTTCATAGTGATTCCATTTAGGTCATGAACCTATGGAATTCAGATCATTCTACATACAGCTAATGCTAATTACACTACTGACAGAATGTCAAGCATCTAACGTATCATATGTAAGATGCATAATATGAATTGAATTACTTAAAACTTCATAATCATTACAAGCTAATTTACTTCATGTACAACACAAACATATTAATTCTATTCGAATTCGAGACGTCACTATGATAAATGATCATTTTCATATAATGTGAAATAACTGCAACAAGTATTTGAAGTGTCTATAGACAACTAAGCCATATTCAACATCTACAAGTACTGTACTATATTAATGATTTATTATGATGCAGTATCATTATTACTTATCTACAATGTAATTAGCCAAGTAAGTTAAGTCATTACAGTTCATAATTAATGATGTATGCTAATACTTATAAGTGATTATATAACAATTAGTGCTATTGCATATTAGTATAATAATAGATTAAATAGACTAGACTATCGCTAGTATGAGACGTCGCATGATCTTACGTACTATACGTACATCTCATAAAAGTAACTTAAGGTACTCATACTATAGTACTAGCAGATGTCTAACTTCAGACATCAGCTATATTAATAGATTCGTATTAATATTCACTAGATGATACAGATAAATAAGTTTTGAGTGATACCAGTAGATCAATAGATTAAGCAGATTTCAATTCAAGAATTTGCACTTGTAATAACAGTAAACTGAGTTAAGTAGCAATGATAAGTGCTAAGAATAATAGCAGTGCTAATATACTAGACTTTGTATGCATCACTAGATTAGCTGCAGAATTTCTGTTACGTATCAAACCCATAAGTTACAAGTTTGCATATGCAAGTCATGTCGATTTTCATGATGTAATACGTATATACACAGATGACGATAGCATACGATAGTAGTGAATCATTAATGAAGTAAACATATTATGTCTAAATATTCGAGAATTACATACGATTAAGTAAGAAAGTATAATGAATGTTGAATAGTTTTGAAATTGTATAAACTACAGTTACCATGTTAGGTATACACTTCTGTAACATTATCAATCAGCTAGGTAAATAAGTGTTAGAATAGCATCTGTTAATAAACGGACTACGTACCTGAAGTTGCCACTTATATCCATCTGATGCATTTACACAATTAGTTCAATACTCTAGAATTCATAGTTAACTAAGTTAGTATAAGGTCCGACTCAATAGCTACATACAAAATACGTATGTACAGTGATTAGCCATCGTTAGTGAACACGTCAATCATGTGATGTGTAATATGCTTAGCTTTCAGTCTATGCTTCGTACAGCAGTCATACTGTTTCTATGGTTAAAAACACAGTTTCCATAGCATGTTTGCAGCATACGGAACTCCAGTTCATATTCCGATTAGTCGCAAGAGTCACGCTAGTAAAGATCGATTCCGGTTAAGATAATGAAACGCAATCCAACTCACAGGTCGAATACTTTAGGTATATATTAGTTCATTGAGTGTAATTCAATGAATAAAGGGTAACAGACTGTTATCATTCAGCAGTACTGCTTACGAGTATCCCTTTCGGCATATCATACTTCAGATCGTACTACATTAGCTCCTATTACTGCATGACGTTTGACCAGAGGTAGCGAACTATTCTAGGTGATGTAGAAGATCGCTTGTACCGACTCCGTATAGCTCACTCAAGACTAACAGAACTCCTTACATATTGCACATTGAGCTTATGAAGCGCTCAAATGACAATATGACACTGTTATTTGAGAGTACTATTCTACCTTTATTACAAGCGAATGCACTGACTGTGCTAGGGCACTCACTCTACAGCCGAATGACCCAATAACGACAGGATCACTTGAATGGTTAACGTCATACGTTTTACAATCATAAGATATGCATCTATGCTCACTGGCGTGTAACTCATATCAGATATCTGAGATTAACCTCTGCAATGATGCTTATAAATGAACCTACTACGCCACGTACTCTTTGTAACACTCTAAGTATTGGGTAAATACCTTAACTAGATAATTTGATCAATGATAGAATGTAACGAAATTATAAGCAGAATTGCAAATATTTATATTTACAACTACATAGACATGAAGCTTAATAATACTTAGATTAGTGTATCGTTCATTTGTATACTGATAACATACTTATAGAACTTGGCATGTTAAACTACCAACTACTATACAAAACATTGGCTACTTCACTTCGATTTCTTTATGTCTAACTCTTTCGCATGTCTATCCTAGTATTATTCGAATCTAACAGCTCAATTATTACGATCTATTACTTGAACAAATTCGGAAATGGCGCTCAATGTCACACTTTTCAATTCCCGAATAAATTCAGGGATGGCAGTGAGTTATTCTTTTTTTTTTTTACTTTTAGCTAATAGACGTAACCAGCCGAAAATTAGCCAAGAGTGCCTGAAGGGTTTTGAAATAGAAACAGAGAAACCACTATACGTTCCTGTACACCCCCTACATTTCAGTCATGGCTCTATCATCTCGTTCCCAACCACAAAACTTGACTGTCGTCCCTCACGATTGCCCTGGACACAAAAGCGTCATTGTCATTTGAATACAAGGTCCTCCATCTTTGGGCCTATCAAATTTGGGATCTTCACAGACTTTCTCTGTGAGCTGCAGCAGCCAACTTCCTGTCCATCGGACCATGACTTGGTTGGTTGTACCCTCACCACACAGTCCCGAGAGAAACTTCCAAAGCTGATGTCATCGCTTCCTTTGATGAGAACTTGACGATGCCCCATGCAAGTTTGATCTTTATTGTCCCACTTGAATTCTTGGCGCTAGGCTAATAAATGCCATCTTTTTGACACCAATGTATGACTAACATATGTACATTCACATCCAGTGGACTATTAGTTGTCCATTGAAACATTTTGTTCATGACACGATTGCCCCCCCCCCGAAAATACAATTGTTTGAAATAATAATAATAATAATAATACATTTAATTTCGAAGCGCCTTTCAAAATAAATCATCTAACAGTGAATGAGTTAACTTACAAGCCATCTCGACATTTTAATCAAACTTCTTACACATTGCTAGTGATCTGCGCATTTCGATAGCTAGCTATGATCTGCACATTTAGATAGCAAGCTAGATAGCTAGATATAACTAACAGGAAGTAGCTGAAATTGATAGATAGCTAGCTATTAGGTAACTAAGAGATGGCTTGCTAGCTCAAATTTATAGAAAGCTAGCTAGCTAGTCGCTAGCTAGCTTTCTATCATTGATTTCTATTGATAGAAAGCTAGCTATCTAATCCAGCTAGCTAGCTTTCTATCAATTTGAGCTAGCTAGCTAATAGATATATATATATCTTAGCTAATAGATAGCTAAGAGATAGTAGCTAAGAGATAGCTAGCTATCTAGCTAGCTAATAGATAGCTAAGACATAGCTAGCTATCTCTTAGCTAGCTAGCTTTCTATCAATTTGAGGTACTTCCTGTTAGTTATATAGCTATCTATAAAGACTTTCCATCTATTTGAGTTACTTCCGGGTTGAGTGAATAGCTAGATGTGATCTGCGCATTGAGATAGCTAGCTATCCCTTAGCTATCCATTAGCGAGCTAGCTTTCTAGCAATTTGAGCTACTTCCTGTCATATAGCTGTATAACAATCTATTAGCTAGTTAACTTTCCATCTATTTGAGTTACTTCCGGGTTGAGTGAATAGCTAGCTGTGATCTGCGCATTTAGATAGCTAGCTGCCTAGCTAGCTATCTCTTAGCTATCTATGAGCTAGCTAGCTTTCTATCAATTTGAGCTACTTCCTGTTAGTTATATAGCTATCTATCTAGCTATCTAACTTTCCATCTATTTGAGTTACTTCCGGGTTGAGTGAATAGCTAGCTGTGATCTACGCATTTAGATAGCTAGCTGCCTAGCTAGCTATCTCTTAGCTATCTATGAGCTAGCTAGCTTTCTATCAATTTGAGCTACTTCCTGTTAGTTATATAGCTGTATAGCTATATATCTAGCTATCTATTAGCGAGCTAACTTTCCATCTATTTGAGTTACTTCCGCGTTGAGTGAACGCTGGCGCGTGTGGCTGCCGCTACTCACCCACAGAAAAAAAACTTATCCTGTGACTGTAAAGTGACCTTGAGAGTTTTGTAAGGCGCGTATAAATGAAATGCATTATTATTTGATTTGTATAAAAGACAACTTTTGTGTTGAATGTGAAAAAAAGGGGCAATCTCTCACTTTGGATAGATGCTTGTCATTTTAGCGCCTGCGTAGCCCGGCTTGCACACGCCTTCACTGAGATTGCCATACTTGTACGCCAACTCCGGTGGCCTGGAAATGAAAAGAGCGGAAGCGCAGGTTCATCAGTCCTCCGTTGATCGATGATTATTAATGACGGCGACATATTTCAAAACCAAAACGTGTCAAACAATCCACTTGAGCGATCCGTAGGAAGTTGAAAAAATTCCAACGGGTCAAGGTGTCAAACAGCGCGCGCTCGGCAAGACAAAGCAGAGAAGAAGCCTTATGCAAATAATCACGACGGCGCTGCTAAAATTAATAGCACACGATTAACAGAGGAATCATAAATGCGACTTTGCGAAAAAGGTAACATATATATATATATATATATATATATATATATAATATATATATATATATATATAATATCTATATATATATATCGGGTAACATTGACTATCGAGTCAGATAACTTAGCGTCATTTTCAATTGGAGTTGCTTGACACAACATACCCGCATGATTACAACTTGGACACTCAATACAATACAATACAATACATATTGATTTATATAGCGCTTTAAAGGACAACCGACACCTCCGGCCAAGTTGTGTCCATAATTTGTAAAATCACTTCAAGTGACTTCTACTAAGCGTATTTTACAAAGATTCCACCGCATAGAGCTATATTTTACGTTTTAAGACTCGCGCTGAATATTCAGGAAGTCTTGTTTTCGAATTGGTGACGAGTCCGTACGTGACATCACTGAAGGAACGCCCCTGACCGAGAAAGCGACACACAATGCATTTTGGGTAAGTTGTTTGGTCTGAAAATTTCGTGTTAATCCGTGTTGATGGCAAAATTAGAAGGAAAACACATAAATAACGCGATGGTGAATCGTGGTGTGTTGCACCAAGACTACTATATGATACTAGTTGACATAAATTCCCAGCAGACAAATCAGCCCATTTCCAACGGAGCTTGGGCGCCATCTTGTGTATTTTCTGGGACGTTACATTGGAGTCCTGATGACTCGAATTGATACGGAAGGACTTCTTTAATTGATTGCAAACATGTATGCTTTCCTCTTCAGAACTATTTGAATCATATTCATAACTGGATGAGTAACAAGAAAGCATCTTCTCCGAATCTGAAGCCATTGTTTTGATTCGAGAGCAAGGCAAGACGTCTTGGCGTGACGTCACGAACAAGGGGGCGGGACCTTCTGAAACTCGCCACTTCCGAGGTTATTTTGAAGTAGTTTTGGGACAATTTAAGTCATTTTTATTGGCGTTTTTGCATTTGACTAAAACTATCAGCCTGCGTGTTTTGGGTATTTTAGATGCTATAAAACATTTTTCTGATGTCAGTTAGGAAACAAAAAAAAAAATGTGTCAGTTGTCCTTTAACAACAGCTGAAACTGGAACAAAGCGCTTAACATGGACAGCTATCATATACGGGAAAAATAAAGCAGTCACAAAGATAGTAGAAAGCACCAGGGAGTGTAACCAAGATCAAGTCGGAGTCATGCCGAGTAAATAAAAAAGATATATACTTACAATTTTGTGTCTAACTGCAGCAAAAAGCCCTGCTTGTCATACACTGCAAGAGAAAGATGGAAAATTATATTTTATTCATATGAAGTGACAGATTGACACATTGGGGTACGCGTTGCCGACCAGCAACGGGACGGAAATGGAATTAAAAGGGATTTAAGACAAACAAGCAAGGTTAGGGAGAAGCCAGCAAAAACAATCTGTTGAGTCTAAAAAAATAAAAGGAGGAAAATAGATGAAAGAGTGTTAGCGATCACCTATAGACAACCCAAAATGGCGGCCAATAGGTGCCTGTTATGTTTTGAAAGCAAAGCTGTTTTGAAGACATGAAAAAAATACAGGAAAAAAAGAAGTACCATAAATATCAAGGGTGCCCCAGAGAAAAAATTCAATACTGAAATCCATTTCATTTTCAAAATGAACCTGATTTGAAGCAAATTATTACATTTCAAAGTGATTTCTGTGATCCCCAACTGCAGGACTTTATACAATCACACATTTAAATTGTCAATATTGTTTCTAAATGTTGAAAATATTGAAATTTATTCAAAACAAATCAATTAATTGAGCGTGTGTACAATACATACAGTGATACCTTGCCTTACGAACTTAATTGGTTCCCAGACAGTGTTTAAGGCGAAAAGTGTGTATCCCAAAAAATTAATTTCCCATAGGAAACCATTAAAATGAGAATAATCCGTTCCCAGGTCTCGATAAAACATACTTTTCGACTTTCTAATTTTCTAAGCATTAAAACTACACAAAATATACCTTATTTTATGTAAAATAAATGTGCTACGGTATTAAAATTAAAGAAATACAGTATAATAAAGTCATTTTATTTACCTTTGTGATGTTCGTTGATGGCTTGATGGAATTGAGTGGCCGGTTTCATCAGCATTAAAAACTTGATGAGGAACGTAACCTTCTTCTTTCACCATCTTGAGGAATGATCTCTTGGAGGTGCTTTCTATCTGATAATTGTATCGAGTTCCTCATCTAGACTGAATTTTTTTACAGGTTCATCACCGAGCCACCAGGGGGCAGCATTTCATTACAATGCAACTCTTGGGGAACGGGAAGTCACAGGAACGGCACACAAGGTACATTTTACTGGGTGGATTAAATTTCTAATCTCATAAAATCTCGAAAAAATAATCTTATCATGTGGGTTGAGTTAAAAATGTTTTGGGTGTGGCATATGTGTTGGTGGATAATCAATTCAGCTGACTTTTTCAAGGAAGTACAGTGATACCTCAGTTTACGAATTTAACTGGTTCCCAGAAAGTGTGTGTAAGGCGAAAAGTTCATCTGCCAAACATTTATTTCCCATAAGAAACCATTAAAAATGAGAATAATCCATTCCCAGGTGCCCATAAAACAGAATGTTCTACTAAATAAGCATTAAAACTACACAAAATAGACCTTATTTTATGTATAATAAATGTGCTATTGTATTGTAATGAAAGAAATAAACAGTACTGGATAATAAAGTCATTTTATTTACCTTAGTGATGGTCTTTTATGTAGTTGCCTCTTAATGATATCTTAATGAAGTTGCCGTGCTTTCTCGGCGATACCCTCACTTACAATGTCCCATGCTAGATGCTTTTCGTTAATACAAATCAACAGAAGTTTTTCAACCACTTCTATTGTCTGAGAATGTTGCTGAGACAACACAGAAACATCCTTAGCTACACGTAGCAATGGTCGACTTAGCATTCTGGTACTGGGACGCTAAATCACACAAACGTCTTTAGTGTCCTCTTCGGCTTAACACTAGCCTGTGGCGGGGTCTTTATCGGTCAAAAAAAAAAAAAGCTAAAACATCCACTCGATAACAAACCACGTCTGCACTGAGTGCTTTCAAAGAAAGTGGGTGTGGAAAACTAGTCCGCCAGCCACAGTGACGCTGTTGGACCTTGTGGTTTGGTGTTCTTCCGCCGAAAACTAGTCCGCCAGCCATTGTGGTGCTCCGTGTGTTTCCCGAAAAGTACAGTAAAGTCTCGTTATATCGATATCGGATATATCGATAGTCCCGGTTATATCGATACTATTTCTATGCACGCACAGAGAAAATTACATGCAAACAGGGTCGGATATATCGATAGTCCCGGTTATATCGATATTTTTTCGGACTCCCTTGAATATCGATATAACGAGACTTTACTGTAGTTTGTATGCTAAGATTATATTCTCGTGAATTTAATGTTCGTAAGGTGAAAAGTTCGTAAGCAAAAGCGTTCGTAAACTGAGGTATGACTTTATTTTCAATGTTTTTTTTTGGGGGGGGGCGGGAGTTTCGGGATTTGGGAGAAGAAGAAGAAGGATGGGCAAAAAAAAAAAAAATAAATAAAAATCACTTGGTGGTACCTGAGCCTACTATTTGTCCCACGGAGATATCAGTTTCCAGTTCTGAAACACAAAAGGGGTAGTTTGCAGCGTTTCAGATCAATTTGTTAGAGGCATTTTATTTTGAAATAACGCTTAGGGATCCCAACCAAGTGTGCAGGAAGAAAAAAAAAAAGATGGATTAGTTGATTTATTCCCAAGAGTCGGAATTGTAAAATAGGCCATTATAGATATATGCTAAATCAGCAGAAATGGAAACTGCCTTCAATCCATAAGCACACTCACTGTACTTTTGGATATGATTGCAGCTTTTGTGTTGAGCAACTCATGAAAATGCAAACGAACGAGGGCTGCCAAAATTACTCGATTAATCATGACTGATGTTTAATTTTAGTCGTCGTGTGTGTATGTGCAAAAATATGTCTACTCCAGTGCCAGGGTTTTTGTCATTGTCACTCAAATTGCAGAACCCACATAATATTGAGTTTTAGGACTACATTAACATTTAATTCAGTGTAGGAAACCTTATACAGTGAGACCTCAACTTACAAACACCTTAACTTACAAAGTTTTCGTCTTACAAACGTCAAATTTCTGAAAATTAAACCTTATAATAAACACTATTTTCATAATACACACCCACCACGGCTGGCGGAGTGATATTCGGCGGAAGTACACGACCGAATAGCACCAACAGTCCTTATGGAAGGTAACTCTCCTTCCAGAAGCCATCAACGACCATCAAAAAGGTAAATAAAACTATTTTACAGCACAGTTTATTTCTTTAATTACAGTCCTCATGTAATGCGCCTCTCTTTCCAAACAGCAATTTCCTTTGACCTTCGACCTCCAACGCCATTCCATCAAGCCATAAATGACCATCACAAGTGCAAATAAAGTGACTTTATGATACAATGCAGTATATTTCTTTAATTGCAATACAATAGCACATTTGTTATACATAGAATAAGGTATGGTGTGTGTAGTTTTAAGGCTTATTTGGTTAAAAAGTATATTTTATGGAAACTCGGGAACGGATTATTCCTATTTTAATGGTTTCCTATGGGAAAGTGTTTTTTGAGATACACACTTTTCGCCTTACACACTCTGTCTGGGAACCAATTAAGTTCGTAAATTGAGGTCTCACTGTACTCTCTTCTTTGATCAGAAAAAAAGTTAATTACTAAGTTATATGGGTCTGGAGTTATCTGATCTTGAAATGGGGGAAGCTGTACAAAAAGCAAATGCTGACCCTTCGTGGAAGGGAAAAAAACATTACCAGAGGTCCAACCAGCGCTTTATCGGCACCCCATGCAAAAACAAAGTTAATTCCTACGTTATATGGGTCTGGAGTTATCTGAACATGAAATGGGGTTTGGCTTTACAAAATACAATACAGAAATTGATTTATATAGCGCTTTAACAACAGCTGAAGCTGTAACAAAGCACTAACATGGACAAAAGGCAAATGATGCCCCCTTGTGGAAGGGAAAAAAAACATCACCAGAGGTCTGACCAGCGCTTTATCGGCACCCCAGTGGCAGTGAATGAGTTAATGAATGCTGGAAATTTTATAAAAATTTAGCTGGAAATGTAATAAAAATGAAATGTAGAGACGTTGCTTGCAGCAATTTGCTAAATTTAAAAATGTCTGCAGCATTGGCTCTATTGGTAGTTTAACAGTTCATTAATTGAATCAAATGAAATCAAATTATTAATACATGTTATCAGAATATGGTTATTTTGGGGGGGGGGGGGGGGGGGGTTGAGAGGAAAAAAACACATTGGCAATTATTTTAGGGGGTTGACGATAAAATCCGACAATTAAAATAAGCATTTATGGCAGCTCTCGAACGAACACAACCACATGAGAAGCGTGAAGAAAATGGAAACAAGTAGAGTTGTTTCAATTCGGGGGCCATTTTGATTCCATGAAAAACCAAACCAACACCACCACCACCATTAGGACGACCACCGAACAGCCCATCAGGGGAAAAGATCGTCACCCAACTTTCAAAATGGCCGGCCCGCTACCTGCAATTGGATTCACTTCATTGTTGTTAGTGAGGACTACGGCTTGCACGTCAGCAACAATTTCTGAAAACATAAAAGGGGATTAAGATAAAAAAAAAAAAAAAAATAAAAATCACTGACGATCCAAGTGAACCTGGCGGGGAAGACAAAAAAAAACAATACAAGTGGTGACTTTGCACTCACATCGAGTGCATCTAAATTTTAAAGGACAACCGACACCATTTTTTGTTTCCTAACTGACATCAGAAAAACGTTTTATAGCATCTAAAATACCCAAAACACACAGGCGGATATTTTTAGACAAATGCAAAACACCAATAAAAATGACTTAAAGTGTCCCAAAACGACTTCAAAATGAGCCCGGAAATGGCGAGTTTCAGTAGGTCCCGCCCCCTTGTTCGTGACATCACGCCAAGACGTCTTGACTTGCTCTAGAATCAAAACAATGGCTTCAGATTCAGAGAAGATGCTTTCTTGTTACTCATCTAGTTATGAATATGATTCAAATAGTTCTGAAGAGGAAAGCATACATGTTTGCAATCGATTAAAGAAGTCGTTCTGTATCATTTTGAGGCGTCTGGACTCCAATGTAGCATCCCAGAAAATGCACAAGATGGCGCCCAAGCTCCGTTGGAAATGGGCTGATTTGTCTGTTGGGAATTTGTGTCAACTCGTATCACATAGTAGTCTTGGTACAACACACAATGATTCATCATCGCGTTATTTATGTTTTTTCCTTCAAATTTAGTTTTCAGACCAAACAAAAGTACCCAAAATGCATTGTGTGTCACTTTTTCAGTCAGGGGGGCGTTCCCTCCGTGACGTCATATAGGGGATCGTCATCAACTCGAAAACAAGACTTCCTGAATATTGAGCACGAGTCTTAAAACGTAAAATATACAGTAGATATATACAGTGGAATCTTTGTAAAATACGCTCAGTAGAAGTCATTTGAAGTGATTTTACACATTATGGACACAAATTGCCGTCGGTTGTCCTTTAATCCATCAAAAGGAACCCAAAGAAAAGCAACGCATGCATAATTCCAACTGTTAAACTTTTCGATACATTTCAGCCATATTAAAAAAGGACCCGAACTGCAAAAATGTACCAAATGGGTGTTTGACCACAAAAAAAAACAACAACAAAAAAACAGAATCCATTGACACTTTTAACAATTGAGCAACAGCACTTAGTCATTGCCAGGCCACAAAAGCGGATGATTCTACAGAAGGAGGGAGGAAGTGGCCACTAAGCTCAGGGGGGTGTTAACAAGTGTCATCGGCAACGAGTTGCGATAAAGACAAAGAAAGACTGGAAAAGTCACAGAAAGACGCAGAAGGGGACATCCTGTGAAATAGAATTGGCAGCTAATTTGCACGTCCGCGTGAGAGCTGTCTGGGGTTATAGGGTGCAAAAAAATAAAAAGGATAACTCACAGCCTTTTTTCTGTATACCGTATTTTCCAGTGTATAAGGCACACCCAAAATTATTATTTTCTTGCAAAGATGACCCTGTGCCTTATACGCCGGTGCGCCTTATATGTGAAGTCATATTCAGCCACAACAGGCCTCGCAACTACTGTCAGCAGACAGTAAGTCACGGGTGTCAAAGTCAAGGCCCGTGGGCCAAATCCGGCCCGCCACATCATTTTTTTCGGCCCGCGAAAGCAAATCAAACTTGTTAAATTCCATGATGATTGCTAAAATCTGAGCCAAAATTTCATATTTTTTGGATGTCAACCACAATAAAAGTCATTATTCTTGAGTTCAGATTTGAAAAGGAGTTATTCATTAATTTGCTGTGTGCTCTATATGTAATATTTGAAGGGATTTAAACATTCTAATGGCTTCCCCAAATTCATAACGGCCCTCGAGAGGAAACCATAACTACAATGTGGCCCGCGGCAAAAAATGACTTTGACACCCCTGCAGTAGGTCGACCATCACAAAGGTAAATAAAACAACTTTATGATACAGTACAGTTTATTTCTTTAATACCAAAGCACATTTATTTTACATAAAATAACGTTTCTTTTCTGTAGTTTTAAAGGACAACCGACGTCTCCGGACAAGTTGTGTCCATAATTTGTAAAATGGCTTCAAATGACTTTTACTGGGCGTATTTTACAAAGATTCCACCGCATATAGCTATATTTTACGTTTTAAGACTCACGCTGAATATTCAGGAAGTCTTGTTTTTGAGTTGGTGACGAGTCCGTACGTGACGTCACTAAAGGAACACCCCTGACAGAAAAAAAAGACACATTGTAGCAGTCAATGTATTTTGCTGTATTGTTTGGTCTGAAAACCTTGTGTTGCACCCAAAAGCCGCCAGAAGAGGGTATCCAAGCTCCATATAAGGAATTTATCAGCCTGTGGAAACGGAGGTGGCCACAGGAGCTCGCTCCCCAATGTTGCCTCAAAATGGCATGGAATAAATTCTTTAATTGATTACAAACATTTATGCTTTCCTCTTCAGAACTATTTGAATCATATTCATAACTGGATGAGTAACAAGAAAGCATCTTCTCCGAATCTGAAGCCATTGTTTTGATTTTTCAGCAATGCAAGACGTCTTGGCGTGACGTCACGAAAAAGGGGGCGGGACCTTCTGAAACTGCCCAATTCGCAGCTCAATTTTTTGCAGCTTTTGGACACTTTAAGTCATTTTTATTGGTGTTTTGCATTTGAATAAAAATATCATACTGCGTGTTTTGGGTATTTTAGATGCTATAAAACGTTTTTCTGATGCAGTTAAGAAACAAAAAAGTGACGTCGGTTGTCCTTTAAGGCTTAGAAAATTAGAAAGTAGAAAATTGTTTTATGAGGACCTGGGAACGGATTATTCTCATTTTAATGGTTTCCTAGGGGAAATTAATTTTTGGGATACACACTTTTTGCCTTACACACTCTGTCTGGGAACCGATTCAGTTCGTAAGCCAAGGTATCAATGTACTTGACAAGGAAAATAAACCCCCCCCCCCCCCCATAGCTGCGCCGACCATCTGGCTGAATCTGCATAAAGCAGCCGGTTGCGTACATCTTAATCATTGATGAGAAGATTTCATGGATGGACCACTCCTGTACGACTGAGAGCTTACACAGACGTATCTTAATCATTGCCAACAGGTCAGAGGTCAGCATTAACTTGAAAATGTATGGATTACAGATCAGATGGATTTCCACATAGGCCACCGCCGCCAGATGTAAAAAAAGAAATGATGCAACATCCCACTTCCATCAAGCGCACAACAAATTAATCCTCAAACAAATACCTAAATAAATAATAATTATTATCCTGTTCTATTGAAACATTGAAAACAGTAAGATGTCAAGAATACGACTGACTGGAGAGGAGGAAAAGAAAAAAAATACGACATTTAAAGCAAAATATGAGTAGGTCGTTCAATAGAAATCTTGTAGCGCCCTCTGCTGGTATCTGACGGAGGTTTCAGGAAGTAGACGAGAAATATCATTTTTAAGATACGTAATAATAATAATAATAATAATCCATTTCGTTTAAAAGCGCCTTTCAAAACTCTCAACGTCACTTTACAGTCAGAGAGTAAGTTTTTTTTCTGTGGGTGAGAAGCGGCAGCCACACGCGCCAGCATTCACTCAACCTGGAATAATTCAAATAGATAGAAAACTAGTTAGCGAGCTAATAGATAGCAAATAGCTAGCTAGCTGGATATCGAATACCTGGCTATCTAGTTAGCTAGTTAGAGGCAGATAGCTAATAGATAGCAAATAGATAATGCTAAATAAGTCTACGCGACGTCAACAAGTGAGTCGGCTTTATCAATCAAAATCTCTTTCAAGACAATGTTCATTTACATGACAACACAAGACACAAAAATAAATTAATACAGTAAAAACACCTGATAACGCCATTTTGTTGGAAGTCAAAGAGGAGAGAATCCAAAGTCTCCTCCCATCAACGGCGCAGAGACATCATCATCATCGCAGCGTGCAAGATGTCACACACGTCTGCGACAAGCTAAACTTGGAAGTCAACGAGAAGACGTCATATTCGCTACTAACGAATGCAGATTAATTCCGTTTTACCGCGGATCCGCTTCAACTCCGATGGCCGACAGGCTGTGCCAAATAAGTTTCAGCGCTTAGCTCCCCTCTGTCCATAAATCCAGTCGCACCAACGCTAACTGTCCTAAAGCGCTAACCTCTCCGCTGAACAAACTACCAACGCGGGCAAAAATTAGCTCTAAATATTCACAAATTAATCTTTTTTGTTGATGCGTTGCCACCTAATAATAATAATAATAATACATTTAATTTCTAAGCGCCTTTAAAAACTCTCAAAGTCACTTTACAGTCACAGGATACGTTTTTCTGTGGGTGAGCAGCGGCAGCCACACGCGCCAGCATTCACTCAACCCGGAAATTAATAGATAGAAAGTTAACTAATGAAGGAAATAGATACATTTATTTAGCCACATTAAACAATGCTCAAGATAAATATTAAAATATTAATCTTGAGCAATGTTTAATCTGTCTATTTATTAATATTTTATTTATCTTATTTCGGGTTATCTGATTTATATTAATATTTATCTTGAGCAATGGTTAATATGGCCAAATAAATGTATCTATTTCCTTCACTAGCCAGCTAGTAGATAGCTAATAGATAGCCAACAGATAGCTAGCTAGATAGCAAGCCACCTCGATAGCTGTATAGCATATAGCTGGCTAGATAGTTAGCTAATACACTGAATGTCACTATTAAATACAGACAGAAAGCTAGCTAGCCAGCTAGTAGATAGCCAACGAATAGCTAGCTAGATAGCGAGCCACTTGGATAATAATAATAACAATAATACATTTCATTTGTAAACGCCTTTCAAAACTCTCAAGGTCACTTTACAGTCACAGGATCATTTTTTTCTGTGGGTGAGCAGCGGCGGCCACACGCGCCAGCGTTCACTCAACCCGGAAGTAACTCAAATAGATAGATAGCCAGCTAGCTAGCCAATCATTAGCCAACAGATACCTAGCTAGATAGCCAGCTAGCTAGATACTGAATGGATGTAGCGATCTAGATAGCTAGCTAGTCAACCAGATAGCTAATAATAATACATTTAATTTCTACACGCCTTTCAAAACTTTCAAGGTCACTTTTTAACAGAAATGGTAAAAAGTTAAACAGAAGAGGGAATGTTTCAAAGATTCATACGATGAATAAGTTAGATGACATTTATGACTTACGTGGTTTTTGACCCCATACGTTCAGGTGTAACTTTCCCGATGAGTAGTAAATAAAGCCAAGGACCAACATGGGGCAGAGGACAAACATCAGCTTGTGTGTGGGCTTCATGGTCTTCAGACATGGCACTATCCAGATCATCACCTGCATGATAAAAGCACAACGGGACATTTTCATTTCCATATGTGACACTTACAAAAAGTTTTTTTTTTATTTTATGAACAAGACATCTTTATTGCCAAGTATGTATCTGTATTTTATTTATTGAATTCTATTTATGATTGTATGTTATTTATTATAGTCCATATGCTCGTCTGTGACTGTAATGTAAAGTGTCCTTGAGAGCTCTGAAAGGCACTTAAAATGAAATGTATTATTATTATTATTATTATTATTAAATTTGGTCTTAAACTGGACAGTGATTTTAAATGATTTCATATGGTTAAAGTATATAATTACGGAAACTAAATAAATACAGGAAAGTATCAGCCCGGTTTCACACTTGTTACTTTTTTTTTTCTTTCGCCATATTATTATAAATTTGCAACAACTTTACAATTACTTTTTTTAGGATATTCTGCCTATCACCGTCAATCAAAATCCAATTTAAGTTTCCAAATGTTTCAGAAAAGCCAAAGCTGCTAGCTTAAACAAACATAACGGAACTTTGCGGTACCACGTCAGCCAGGTTGCGTACATACATAAATCGGCGACCGGAAAATAATACATTGGCGTCATTCCACGCTTCCTAATAAACGACCTAAAAAGACAAGTTATAAAATTGTGTGTTGTCGTTTGTTTTTGCCGGTGGTGGAGGTGCCATGCAGCGCTTTTCACCAGCCAAAATGTTCAAACATTAGCTTGGCTATGCTAACGGAGGGGGAGACATTTAGCCTCCCGTGTTGAAGTCGCCAGGCCTGCGGTAACATCACGCCGATGGTCGGCTAAATGTGGCTTGAACATTTCGCTCGTTGACGTCAAGGTACAAATAAGAAGCGAAATAATGTGAGGAATTTGGGAGAAATAAACGACAAGAGGTATTTTAAGAGTACACGTTGGAAAGAGGAGCCCCCCACCCCCAATATAAGCAGAATTGCCCCTTTAGTCTCGCGTAGAAATGAGGCACGGTTGGAGTTTATCAAGGGAAAAAAATGAAATAAAGAAAAAAAAACAGTACCTTATATTCTCCCAGAGTCTCTTCTTGCTTCAACCCCAATCCTAATTGCTGTAATGGATGGGGTGGTAAAAGAAGCGTGTTCTTGCTGCTCTCCTCCAGGCCATGACGGTGAAACCCGAGAAAGTAACCCGAGGGCTCCGGACAGCATAAGAAGAGGAAAGGTGCTTGCTTCCACCGTTCGAGCGTTCATACATCAAGACATCAACGTTTGATCGAAGGGATGGTTAAGGAGAAGAAAGCTCGTTCTCCACACAGGGGTAGCGGGAAGACTGTCACCGTTGGTCACATGAGGCGTCCGGGTAAATGAGGAGTTACCACAACCACCACCTCCTCCTTCTCTTCCTCTTCTTGTTTCTTTTCCCAATCTCGCCCCTTTCGTTCTCCTCCTCCAATAAATACGTCCCTTCATCTGGGGAGAGGCTCACATGGTGCTACCGTCTGCAAGTCAGCTGCCCCTGGATGCTCGCGTCGAGGTCGCTTTTTTTTATTTGCCCTTTCGTACCCACTCCGCTTCCCATGATAACCTTGTAACTCGTGTTTTGGGTTAAAAAAAAAAGCCCCAAAGTGATAAACATTTTGTTTGATGAGCATCAAGCTCGCCGGCAAGGTTATTTTAGTAAACGAGAACTTTACACTTTATTAACAAAAACTAAAAATGGGGCGAAATAGTTAACCAACTACAATAAAAAGGGAAAATGACAAAAAAAAATAGCTGAAAGTACATTTATTTGATGATTTTATTTGTATTTATTTATGTTTTGAACTGGGGTGACGTCATCAACCAGCACCCCAACTCGGCCCCCAAAAAGTACCTGATGACGTCACTTACAGGTGACGGGTTGGAGTGGTTTTAGCTCGAATGGCTTATTAAAATATCTCTCTCTACCTGTCTCTCTCTCCCTATCTGTCTCTCTCTCTACTCTACTAGCGGTAAACATTTTGTTTGGTGAGCATCATCCTCTCCTGCAAGGTTATTTTAGTAAACGAGAACTAACGGAATTAACAAAAACTAAAAATGTGGAGGGGGGATATTTCACCAAATAAAAATAAAAAAGGGACAATTCTTGAAAAAAAAAAATGCTGAAACTACGCTGATTTGATGATTTTATATGTATGTATTCATGTTGTGAACTGGGGTGACGTCATCAACCAGCAACTCAACTCGGCACTCAAAAACTACCTGATGACATCACTTACAGGAGACGAGTTGGCGTGACTTGTCTCTGTCTGTCTCTCTACCTGTCTCTCTATGTCTATCTCTCTCTTTCTTCTATATCCCCCAGTACTGTATCTCTCTCTATCAGAGATATATTTTTTCAGCGGGAAAAAATATGTAAATTAATTAATGGAGGAGATGAACCATTCTAATGGCTTCCCCAAATTTATAACAGCGCCCCCCTGAGAGGAAACCGGAACTACATTGTGACCCGCGACAACAAAAAAAAATCCACTTTGCCTGATTGACATGGCGACACTTTGTTTGTCCGTTGGGCATTTGACGCTATTGTTTGGCAGGTTCCTCCACAAACGCAAATCCATATTTTGATTTCTCACACTCGGTTAACTCAGTTTAATTCATATTTTCATCACTTCGCAAGGCCATCAGCCGTTTTCAAGATGAAGACCAAGTTATAAGAGTGCATTAGAGATTGCGGAGATACGCACATGCCAACACTGATGTACGACAATACACACAACAGTGGTGGCAAGCAATTAAAAAATAAAATAATAAGAATAAGAATACATTTGATTTATAAGCGCCTTTCAAAACTCTAAAGGTCACTTTAAAGTCACAGGATCAGTTTTTCTCTGCTATCTAAATTAGCTATCTATTGGCTAGCTAGATAGCTTTCTATCTATTTGAGTTACTTCCTGGTTGAGTGAACGCTGGCGCGTGTGGCTGCCGCAGCTCACCCCCCCAAAAAAAAACTATCCGGTAATAATAATAATAATAAATAATAATAATAATAATAATAATAATAATACATTTCATTTCTAAGCGCCTTTCAAAACTCTCAAGGTCACTTTATAGTCAGAGGATAAGTTTTTCTGTGGGTGAGCAGCGGCAGCCACACACGCCACTCAACCCGGAAGTAGTGATACCTTGGCTTATGAACCCAATTGGCTCCCAGAAAGTGCGTGCAAGGGGGGAAAGTGTGTATTCCAAACATCAACCTCCCATCAGAAACCATCAAGATGCAAACAATCCGTTCCCAGGTCCCCACAAAACACAATTGAACTAAATAAGCCCTAAAACTACACACAATATAAGCTGGGGGAGGCCTTGAGGGAGTGGGGGAAGGCATCGCCAAGGCAACCATTCAGACCTTGTCATCCAAAGGGTGTGCACGCAATAGTTTGTTATGACTACACACACAGCTGACACGGTGGCAGTTTGTTTGGCTGTCGTTCGTCAAACAGGACTTGATTCTCATGACAACTTGAAATCAAGGATGTGGGAAGACCCGAAATACACCGACCCACATCCACTAGCCCCCCCCCCCCCCCTCATTCTTTACACGGCTCGCTCATGTTACACGTCATGCTTTTGATGTTTGATTTGCAAGTGCAGCCTTCGATTTGGTTTTAGTTTAACAAAGTGTCGTCACGAGGTCACTAAATGCACAATAGTATAGTAGTTTATTTGACACCAAAATGGCATGTAGGATGTGACATAAAAATGTAATGTATTATTATTATTTTTTATTAGATTATATTATATATTATATTATTAGATTATGATATTCTATTAATCTATTATTGTATTATTATATATTATATATATAATAATATATATTATTATATTATAATTATTATCATCATTATTATTATATATTATTATATATTATATTATATTATATTATATTATATATATTATACTATATTATAATATTCTATTAATCTATTATTGTATTATTATATATTATATATATAATAATATATTATTATATTATTATCATTATCATCATTATTATTTTTATTATTATTATATTATATTATATTATATTATATATTATATTATATTATTAGATTATGATATTATTCTATTATTTGATTATTATATATTATATAAATAGTATATATCTATAATAAGAATATATATAATATATATTATTATATTATTATCATCATATTATATTATATTATATTATGATATTCTATTAATCTATTATTGTATTATTATATATATAATAATATATTATTATATTATTATCATTATGATCATTATTATTTTTATTATTATTATTATATTATATTATATTATATTATATTATTAGATTATGATATTATTCTATTATTTGATTATTATATATTATATAAATAGTATATATCTATAATAAGAATCTATATAATATATATTATTATATTATTATCATCATCATTATTATTATCATTATTATTATTACAACTTAGGAATGAACTCTTTTTTTTCTGATGAAAGAAGATTTCTAACGCTGCATTGAATGTTTATGTATTCCTAAAACTCGATATTCTGTGGGTCATGGCATTTGAGTGACAATGACAAAAACCCTGGCACAGAAGTGGACACATTTTTCCACATGGTCTGGCAGGGAATGAGTTAAGCAGCTTTAGTCTACTTCATCACATGACGGATAAAGCCCACAATTATCGGAGCTCTGGTAAATAAACACATTTCTGTTCCTGTGTGACTGAACATGTTTTAAAAAAAAAATTGGATCATAAAGATATGGAAGCCATATTGAAAAAGGCACTAATGGTTTGTTGTGATATTGTGACAATGATGACCTAAATCTTTGACCTTTGACCTGAAGCTTCCCGCTTGCATGGAATTTTTCTCTTTCTAGGTGTGCTGACGTGTGTTGTCAGGAGGGTTTAAAGTGGAGAAACCAAGACGGTCTGCACGCCCCCTAGAAGTGTTTGATTTCAGCCGTTGCAAAAGTAAATATGGTTGCTCTTTTTTTCATCTCCCACAACCTCCAGACCCTATTTTTCACATTTTAAAAGGGGGCGTTTGTGAGTCGTTTAGCCTCCGAGTCTCTATTCAACATTTTGAATGGATTTCAACTTACGACCATTTCGACTTATGACCGTTTGGTCGGAACGGAACTCGGTCGTAAATCGGATGTTACCTGTAGTTAGCTACCTAGCTAATAAATAGCTAGCTTGATAGCCAGATAGCCAACTAATAGACAGCAAATAGATAGCAAGTAGATAGCTAGCTAGGTAGCCAGCTAGGTACCTAGCTAAATAGCCATGGATTAAATGGATGTGTAAGACAACGGGCAATCACATCCTTCTCTGAATTTTTAAATTATGCGCCTCATTCCATTAATAATCGGCTACAAAAAAAAAAAAATCAAAGTTAGCGACGCGCCAGGAAGCAGCAAACTTGGGAGTTTCAAGGACTCTTGATTCCTGTTGGCTCCAAAATAATTCCTGTTTTTGTTTGGGGTCGTTATCTGTAACCCTGGTGATACCGTATCTTGGCAGGCACATTGTTGAACCCAAGCATTCCCAAATTAAACATTCTTTTTACACGCCGATGGTTAGCTTAGAAAAAAAGGTCAACCACTAGTAGTCAATAAGTTAACATGTACTTTCTGTTTCTAGCAATCAATGACAGAAAAAAATCACAACAGTGAACTTATTCACTGCCATACGATGTGGAAAAATGGGTCCACTCCTGTGCCAGGGTTTTTGTCATTGTCACACAAATTCCAGGAATCCACAGAATATTGAGTTTTAGGAAAACTTAGATTCTCTTCTTTCATCAGAAAAAAAATGAGGTAATTCCGAAATTATATGGGTCTGGAGTTATCTGAGATTGAAATGGGGACAGGTTTGAGTCTGCCCCCATTTCACTGAAGTAACTCAAACGGATAGAAAGCTAGCAAGTTAGCTGATAGATAGCTAATAATAATAACAAGACGTTCTTTCCGGCACGAAGGCCGGAAAGAACATCCCCGCAGCTAGCTAGCTATGTAGCTGGCTATTTATCCATTTGCTATCTGTTTGCTATCTGACTAGATAGCTAGCTATGTAGCTATTTATACATTTGCTATCTGTCTAGCTAGCTAGCTATGTAGCTGGCTATTTATCAATTTGCTATCTGTCTAGCTAGCTAGTTATGTAGCTGGATATGTATCCATTTGCTATCTGCATAGCTAGCTAGCTATGTAGCTGGCTATTTATCCATTTGCTATCTATTTGCTATCTGTCTAGCTAGCTAGCTATGTAGATGGCTGTTTATCCATTAGCTATTTGCTATCTGTCTAGCTAGCTATATATGTAGCTGGCTATATATCTATCATTTGCTATCTGTCTAGCTAGATAGCTAGCTATATAGCTGGCTATTTATCAATTTGCTATATATTTGCTATCTGTCTAACTAGCTAGCTATGTAACTGGATATTTATCCATTCGCTATCTGTTTGCTATCTGTCTAGCTAGCTAGCTATGTAGCTGGATATTTATCCATTCGCTGTCTGTTTGCTATCTGTCTAGCTAGCTAGCTATGTAGCTGGCTATTTATCCAGTTGCTATCTGTCTAGCTAGCTAGCTATGGAGCTGGCTATTTATCCATTTGCTATCTATTTGCTATCTGTCTAGCTGGCTAGCTATGGAGCTGGCTATTTATCCATTCGCTATCTGTTTGCTATATGTCTGGCTAGCTAGTGAAATGTTTGACATAAAAAAAATTAATCATGCTGAATTCTAAAAACAGAATTAATCAGAATCACCCACAGACAACGGTAGTTTTCTCATTTTTTTTTTACACAACGGTAGTTTTCTCATTTTTTTTTTACTGAAACAGTCGATGTTTTACAAAGACAAACTGAAAATGTTACCTTGACTTGTGACCAAATCGCTAAGCTATTATTTTGTACTAACAGCAGTCAACCCCCCCCAAAAATGGGAATCCTCACCGTATTTGTTCATTTTTGGGTCTTCTCGCTAAAGCTAGCATTCACCAGACCAAAAAGAAGATACATTTAGCTCTTTAAAAAGCCACAAGGCCTTATTGGGGGAGGTGATTTCCAGGGAAATTGATCCGAAACAAGCCGTTAAAGCTGTTAACGGTGTGCATGAAAACCTGCCGTTGCTGTAATAAATATAAATACATCTGAGGTTTTCTAGCGAGAGCGAAAAAAAAAAAGGGACAAAAATAGTTCATTTCCTCAAATTTACTTCAGCCACATAAGTTATTTTTTTTGAAGATAGTCAAAATAAATTTTAAGGGAAGAGGGGTGAAGGAATAAGGCCAGAGTCCATTTCTTCACTTTTCACACCGGATGGCAAAGAAATTGTAAAGAAGCTGATCGGGGGGGCGGAGAGGGACGACGGGGCATTTTTAGGCTTGTTGTCGAGTGTAATGTGGCATTTCTTTGGGTAAAATGAGTCAGTGGCAAGTCAGAGAAAGTTCTGCGGAGTGATTCGGTATAGTCTCAGAACCTGTTGGGTTCTGAGTACAGTGATACCTTGGCTTACGAACTTAATTGGTTCCCAGATAGAGTGTGTAAGGCGAAAAGTGTGTATCCCAAAAAAATAATTTCCCATAGGAAACCATTCAAATGAGAATAATCCGTTCCCAGGTCCCCATAAAACATAATTTTCTAATTTTATAAGCCTTAAAACTACACAAAATAAACATTTTTATGTATAATAAATGCGCTATGGTATTATAATTAAAGAAATAAACTGTACAGTATAATAAAGTTGTTTTATTTACGTTTGTGATGGTCGTTGATGGCTTGATGTAATGGAGTGGCCGGTTTCATCAGCATTAAACACTTGATGAGGAACGTAGCCTTCTTCTTCTACCATCTTGAGGAATGATTCCTTATGAGCTTCGGCAGCTTTATCGTCAGAACTGGCTGCCTCACCATGACGAATGACACTATGAATCCCTGTACGACGCTTAAAGTTCTCAAACCATCCGTGGCTAGCCTTGAAATCATCAATGGATGACGAACTTCCAGGTTGCCTCTTGATGATATCCACTTGATGAGGAACGTGGCCTTCTTTCACCATCTTGAGGAATGATCCCTTGCAGGTGTTTTCTCTGTGATAATTTTATCTAGTTGCTCATCAATTGTGTTCTGTTTAACTGTGTTGATAGCTTTTTGGATCAAGTGTACAGATGGCTTGTGCGGGTTATTTGTTGCGCCTGATTGATGGGATATTTTAACCTTGCAGTCTACACTCTGCTTTTGAACTATCAAAGTTGAAACGAGTCCAAAATTTCAGTTTTCTATTTTCTCATCATTTCAATTTTGTTTTTTGTTTCAAGCTCTGTCGTCTCCTTTTCGTGTGTGTGTGTGCGTGTGTTTTCTTTCTTTGTCGTCTGCCTGTCTCTTTAATGTCTAACCCCCCCTCCCTCACTGCTGCGTTCTTGACCAATCACGTGGCTTTAACTGAAGACTGGGGGCGAGGAACAGAGGACAAAAACAGTCGGCCACCATTTTCTTTTTAGGAGAACGGGCTCGTTCGCGAACGACACATCACTCATTGTGGCAGCTCCGTGTGTATCCCAAAAAATAGTTTGTATGCCAAGGTAAAATTTTCATAAATGTAACGTTCGTAAACCGTAAAGTTCGTAAGCCAAGGGGTTCGTGAACCGAGGTATCACTGTACTTCAAGTCCAAAGCAAATGAAAAAAAAAATCACAAAATGAGAAAATGGTTTCTGGGCTTTATAAAGCGGACATGGAAAAGGGGGTGCGTAGGGGTGGGGCCTCAATAAGTAATGCGACTTTTGAAGCACTAGCTTGCTAGCTAGCTGCTAACTCCTCCTGTCAAAATAAATTAAGATAAGGAAATATACAGACCGCATTATGAAAGAGTGTTATTCAGAGTACAAAGTCCCAGCCGTACTTTATAAATATGACGTCCGGCAGGCCGCGAAAGCAATTGAAAGTGGGGGTGAAGGGGGGTGTGCGAGGGGGGGGGGGGGGGAGATAGGACGAACCCGACATCACTCCATGATGGCTCGATAAACAACAGGTTCGATGTAGTCCTCCCTGTAACGAGAATTGATGACCCGTTGTCGTTTGGAATTCTGTTTGACGTCGTCCGGCGAGAAGAGCTCGAAGCGCATGTCCGACGCCACCGACTGCACACAAAAATAAGAGCAAATAAGATCGAGAACTTTATCGGGTTCGAAGTGGTACGCGAGACGAGTTCTGGTGAAGAACCGGGATTTACCAGTCGAGATTTGACCCGTTTGGGTAGATCTTCGTCTAAGGTGTAGACGTCTTCGCGCTTGACAGAAATTTGGGATTCATCTTCAAATTCCACCTGAAAAGGGAGGAGACACACTTGCAGTGACCATTTCAGCAAAATCAATAGCGTACAATAGCTATCTGGCTGGCTGGCTAGATATTAGCTATCTATTGGCTTAGCATTAGCTAACATTCTATCTATTTGATTTACTTCCGGGTTGAGTGAACGCTGGCGCGTGTTGCTGCCGCTGCTCACCCACAGAAAAAAAAAATGTCCTGTAACTGTAAAGTGACCTTGAAAGTTTTGAAAGGCGCTTAAAAACGAAATGTATCATTATTATTATAAATTGACCAGATGTTGTTTAACACACATACTTTATATGTCAAGTGATACCTCAGCTCCCGAACTTAATTGGTTCCCAGAAAGTGTGTCTAAGGCGAAAAGTTAGTCTACCAAACATTTATTTCCCATAGGAAACCATTAAAATGAGAATAATCCGTTCTCAGGTCCCCATAAAACATAATTTTCGACTAAATAAGCCTTAAAACTACACAAAATATACCTCATTTTTGCCTCACAAATTTAATGGCGCGTGTTGCTGCCGCCGCTCACCCGCAGAAAAAAATATCCTGTGACTGTAAGAGAGTTTTGAAAGGCGCTTATAAATGAAATGATGATGATGATTATTAATATCAATATTAATATTATTATTATTATTATTATAGTATTATTATTATTTTGTACGTCTGCCCCATTTCAAGTTCAGATAACTCCACACCCATATAACTTAGGAATGATCTCTTTTTTCTGATGAAAGAAGTGAGTGTACGTTTTTTTTTTTTTTACCTTGAATTGAATGTTTATGTAGTCCTAAAACTCAATATTCTGTGCATCCTGGAATTTGAGTGACAATGACAAAAACCCTGGCACTGGAGTGGACACATTTTTTTGCACATTGTCTGGCAGTCAAGGAGTTAAATAACCAAGACAGTTTTGCTGATAACACAATATTCAAACTTTTAGTTCAGGACTGCCTTTAACATTGATGACAAATGTTCGTTGCATTAAAATAATAAAATTTGGGCACAAAAAAAAAAAAAAACAAAATTAAACCGAATCAAACTCAATCCAGGTAACATCCGACTTACGACCGGCTCGACTTACAACCACACGTACTTACGACCACGACCTCAAGACCCTATTTTTAACATTTTAAGAGGGGGAGTTTGCAAGACATTTAGCCTACGAGTCTCTCCACCATTTCGAATGCATTTTGACTTACGACCGTTTGGTCGGAACGGAACTCGGTCGTAAGTCGGATGTTACCTGTATTCTGTGGGTCCTGCAATTCGAGTGACAGTGACAAAAACCCTGGCACTTCAGTGGACACATTTTTGCATAGTCTGGCAGCTAATGAGAAAACACATGTTTCGATATGACGGGTCCTACCAGGTACATCGGAATGGAGTGGGATGCCACAAACTTGGCGCCGTACAACAACCCGTCAGTCCATCGCACTGACACAGTGGCGCCCTCTGCAGGTGGCCCGAGTCTCACGCAGTCCCGATTCTAGCGTGAAAAAAAAAAAAAAAAAAAAAAAAATGAAGCATCATTCGGACGAATGTCCCATTCGTCCGAATGATGCGCGACGGTTGACGGACCTCGATGTCCTCAGGGAAGAGGTTGTCGCTGTACGAGCCGTCGTCGAAGACCACCTCGTAGAAGGTGGCGGTGGTCAGTTCCACCACCTGGCTGTGGTAGTAACGACCGTTTCGGTATTTACAGATCACCCTCTGCCCCACGGCGAGTTCTCGCATGGAGTCCTTGTTACGCTGTGGAACACAGCAAGAATGTGAGCCTTTCAAAAAACAATTTGCTCCATTTGGGCATGGATTAGAGCACAGGTGTCCAAGTCAAGGCTCGGGGGCCAAATTTGGCCCGTCGCGTCATTTTATTCGGCCCCCAAAAGCAAAACAAACTTGTGAAATTCCATGCTCATCTATCAAGCTAGTGAATAAGTTAGCTCGCTAGCTCTTTTTCTATTCAGATAGCTGGCTAATCCCTTACATCACAGGTGTCAAACTCAAGGCCCAAGGGCCAAATCTGGCCCACCACATCATTTTATTCGGCCCGCGAAAGCAAATCAAACTGGTGAAATTCCATGCTCATCTATCTAGCTAGCGAACGAACTTTCTATTCAGCTATCTGGCTAATTCCTTACATCACAGGTGTCAAACTCAAGGCCCAAGGGCCAAATCTGGCCCGCCACATCATTTTATTCGGCCCGTGAAAGCAAATCAAACTGGTGAAATTGTATGCTCATCTATCCGGCTAGCGAATGAGCTAGCAAGCTAGCTCTCTTTCTATTCAGCTAGCTGGCTAATCTCATACATCACGGGTGTCAAAGACAAGGCCCGGGGGCCAAATGTGGCCCGCCACATGATTTTATTCGGCCCGCGAAAGCAAATCAAACGTGTAAAATTCCATATTGCTTGCTAAAGCTCGAACCGAAACGTCAAATTGTCGTATGTAAATCACAATAACAGTCATATTTTTTTGTACTTCAGATGCTAATTGGCAGCTTTGTCCGCTTACCTCGACGATAGCGTTGGTTTTATGTCGGTGACACGTGATAAAGACAATGAACGGCCAGTCGTCCGGGTGCATGAGGACTCCCGCGGCCTGCGCACAGCTTGGGTGGAACGCCGTGGAGCAACGTCCGTGGGAGCATTGGACGCAACAGCCCGTCGACTCCCTCTTCATCCGTTTCCTGCAGAAAACGCATTTCTGCACAAAGACACAAAGAGTCACGCCGAGCATAAGTGTCGAGGTGAAAAGGTTCGAAGCCGTGAGGGTAAATTTAAAGGAAGTGCAAAAGGGGGGGGGGGGGGGGAGGAAAGGAGGAGAAAGGAAACAAGCGTGGGAAGGATTGAAGGATTTTTTTTGGGGAAAAAAAAAGAAAGGTTTCAAGGGAAGTCTTAGACCTCGACACACACGAGAACATTGAAAAACTTCCTTCCAAAGTGAAACGGACATCATATGCGCATTTCATGACACGATTATACTATTTCGGAGCCTTTGTACTACTGCGACAAAAAACAAAGACAATGTGAATTGTTTTCCACGTCCTCGGTATGCTAGCAAAATGTATCCTATGATTGGCTATCTGGCTTTCTATTAGCTATTTATTAGCTAATCATTAGCTAGCTAGCTATTAGTCAAGCTAGCAAGCTATTGTCAAGCTGGCTGGCTATTAGCTGTCCGCTATCTGGCTATCTCTTAGCTATTTATTCGCTATACAATAGCTAAATAGCTAGCTTTCTATCTATTTGAGTTACTTCCGGGTTGAGTGAATATCCTGTGACTGTAAAGTGCCCTTGAGCGTTTTGAAAGGCGCTTATAAATGAAATGTATTATTATTATTATTATTACTGTATCTATTAGCTAGCTAGCTAGTTTTGTATCTATTTGAGTTACTTCCGGGTTGAGTGAACGCTGGCGCGTGTGGCTGCCGCTGCTCACTCACAGAAAAACCTATCCCGTGACTGTAAAGTATTTGAGTTACTTGCGGGTTGAGTGAACGATGGCGCATATGGCTGCCGCTGCTCACCCACAGAAAAAATATCCTGTGACTGTAAAGTGTCCTTGAGCGTTTTGAAAGGCGCTTATAAATGAAATGTATTATTATTACTGTATCTATTAGCTAGCTAGCTAGTTTTCTATCTATTTGAGTTACTTCCGGGTTGAGTGAATGCTGGCGCGTGTGGCTGCCGCTGCTCACTCACAGAAAAACCTATCCTGTGACTGTAAAGTATTTGAGTTACTTCCGGGTTGAGTGAACGATGGCGCGTATGGCTCCCGCTGCTCACCCACAGAAAAAATATCCTGTGACTGTAAAGTGTCCTTGAGCGTTTTGAAAGGCGCTTATAAATGAAATGTATTATTATTATTATTAACTGTATCTATGAGCGAGCTAGCTAGTTTTCTATCTGTTTGAGTTACTTCCGGGTTGAGTGAATGCTGGCTTACCAGTCTGAAGCGAGGCAACGGGATTGCAGACAGATCGATGGGACGGCGCTCCGTGATGTTGACAAAGCGGGCTTCCAGCACCGTGATGGCACACAGAATATGAACCCACCTGCCAGTCAAACAAATATGACATTGACGCAAGACAAACAGAACAACGTCCACGGGTGCAATATTCCCTAACATCCTCTTCGTTGTGTAAACAAGCGGACATTTGCTATTTGCTAGTTATGAGATAGCTATTCACTCGCTAGCTAGCTTGCTATCTATTTGAGTTACTTCAGGGTTGAGTGAACGCTTGCGCATATGGCTGCCGATCTTGTGACTGGAAAGTGACCTTGAAAGTTTTGAAAAGCGCTTTGAAATGAAATGTATTCTGATTACAAAAGGGCAGAATTGCAACTCCGAGCTAATCTCAAACACCAAAGTGTCATGCTAACGGCAAGTGCTGGAAATAACGTACTTGTCATTGTTGGCTCTCTGCAAAGCACCACCTCGGAGGGAACACAGGCAGCAATCCTGGAGCAAGACAAAAAAAAAAAAAAGGGGTTGAATCCGGGAAGCTAAAACGCCTACATTATAATCATTCACTGCCATTCAGGAATTTATTTGGGAATTGAAAATATGACAGAGCGCCATTGCTGAATTTATTCTGATTTTATTTGGTTTTTTTTTTAATTGGTTTTAAAATACAATTTTCATTGGGGGTGCGCCTTATACCGCGGTGCACCTTATATACTGGAAAATACGGTAATCGATGAATCGGGTAATAGATTCGCAAAAAAAAAATATATATATATTAAAAAATGAAAGGTGATCGTGAACTCTTTGTTAAACACAAATAACGAGCATGTCAACTGTAAGTGATTTTAGTCTACTGGTGAGTGACGTGGGTGGCAGTGATTTTTTTTTTTTTTTTTTTTTGCAGGCTCGGCCATTTAATTTCCATTTAATTCCAAACGAAAAAAAATGTTGTTTGACACATTCAAAAAGAACTTTTAGAGACGAGACTGCAATTAACTCATTCATTGCCAGATGATGTGCAAAAATGTATCCTATCAAGTGCCAGGGTTCTTTTTTTTGTCATTTTCACTCAAATTGCACAGAATATTGAGTTTTAGGACTAGTTAAACATTCAATACAGCGTTAGAAAACTGAGGTGTCAAAGTCAAGGCCCGGGGGCCAAAGCTGGCCCGCCACGTCATTTTTTTTCGACCCATGAAAGCAAATCAAACTTGTGAAATTCCGTGATGCTTTCTAAAATCCTAACCACAATTTATTCGGTTAGGATTTTTTTTTGATGTAAACCACCATAATAGTCATTATTCTAGCACTAACATGGACAAAAGGCAAATGCTGCCACCCCACGGGAGGGAAAAACACTGCCAGAGGTCTGACCAGCGCTTCATCTGCACCCCCGGGTAACAAAAAAACAAAACCCAAACAAATCCGGGAATGGTGCTCCACGTCATATGTTTAAATTCCCAGAATAAATTTGGAAATGGCAGTTAAAATCTCATTCCAGTAGGATTGAAAGACACACACTAGGACTACCCACTGGTGGACAAATGTCCTCATTCGTTTTCATCTATTGGGCAATATTTGCAGATTGAAGAGTTGCGACCCCCAAAAAAATGAAGTAGTAACGCTGATAACAACAGATGCGGTGCGCAACGAAACTAATCAAATGAGGAAGAATGTATTGGACTAACAATAACACACAAAGGAAGGGAACACTCCCAGAGGGACAAAAACGGAGCCACGTTTAGGGACAAAAAGGGACAAAAACAACAAATGCTGGAACTTTATTGTGACCTATTTTGGGGAGATTTTTTTTTTTTTTTATAAGCGAACAAAGCGGCGATGTTGCCTTTGAAAGCATGACGTGAGTCCGTATAGAATCTTACGGCGTTGAAGTGAATGTGTGAATCTACTTAACAAGCAGCGAAAATAAATCATTGAAAGCCCCGTGAACCAACCTCCATGGTCGCGTCGGCTTTGCAGCGAGCACACAGCCAGTCATCCTGCTCTGCTTCGTCTCCAGTTACGCCGTAGCAACCTGAGATGGACAAGAACAGGTTTCATTTTTTATTTTATTATGACTAATAATATATGACTAATAATTATGACTAATTGCATTTTCCTCTGTCTTAACAGGAACGATTGACTTGGGGTATGACATAGCTTCAAAGAAAAAACAAAATGGAGGAAAAAATGAATAAAATAAAATAATAATAATAATAATAATAAATTTCATTTACAAGCGCCTTTCAAAACTCTCAAGGTCACTTTACAGTCACAGGATAAGTTTTCCTGTGGGTGAGCAGCAGCAGCAGCCACACGCGCCAGCGTTCACTCAACCCGGAATAACTCAAAAAGATAGAAAGCTAGCTAGATAGCTAATAGCTAGCTAGCTAATGTTGCCTGACTCAAATTACTAGCTAGCCATGTAGCCAATAGCTAGCTAGAGAGATAGATAGCTAATATGTTACTTGACTCAATTAGCTAGCTAGCTATGTAGCTAGCTAGCTATGTAAATAGCTAGCTAGATAGATAGATAATGTCTTCTGACTCAAATAGGTAGGTAGCCAATAGCTAGCTAAATAGATAGCTAATATGTATAGGTCATAAACCCACCTGTTTAAACTTGCTTTCATGGTCTAGTTTAATCTGCTGTTTTATTATTTATCGTTTTATTCATGATTGTATATAAAGTGTCCCTGGGTGTTCAGAAAGGCGCTTGTAAATTCAATGTATTATTATTATTATTATTATTATTATTATTATTATTGTTTCCTGAATCAAATAGCTAGCTATGTAGCCAATAGCAGCTAGCTAGCTAGATAGCTAATATGTTTCCAGACTCAAATAGCTAGCTATGTAGCAAATAGATAGCTAGCTAGCCATATAGCTAATAGATAGCTAGCTAGCCATATTGCTAATAGACAGCTCTTATAATGACATCGCAAAAGAAGGTTCTATCCATCAATTTCCAGCACCACATCCTGAATTTGTGTGATTGAAAAAGCATAAAAATAATAATAACATAAACGTACTGGTGTGTACTCGAACGCAGCATTGAGAACAGCTGAGCAGCCGGCTGGTGCCGTCGTCTGTGATGTGAGGGTTGGACAGTTGGCCTTCCTCGCTATCGGCCATCTTGTTGGTGTGCGTGTTGAAACACATTTCGGGGATGAGGGGTTTTGACCACTGGTGACCTTGGCGGTTCACCAAGGTCAGCGCGGATCTGTCGTCGCTGCTCTCTGACTAAAGAAGAACATGTCGGTTTTCTGGTTAATATCCAATTGCTTCGTTTTGATGAAAAAAATTAAAATAAAGAGCGGTTAGATTCAAGCTCCCAGTTCAAGTACAATACAATACACAGTGATTGATATAGAGCTTGAAGCTGTAACAAAACGCTTAGCATGGACAATTATCATATACAGGAAGATAAAGCAGTCACAAAGATAGTAGAAAGCAACAGGGAGTGAAACTAATATCAAACTAATATCAAGTCTGAAACCTGTTGAGTCAAATGCCAGAGTACAAGTGAGTTTTAAAGATGGGCAGTTCTCACCAAAAGCCATCCAAGTAAAAAAAAAAAAAAAAGAGAGATTGAAAACATTACAAAATGGTGGTTACATATTAACCATTTGACATGAAGTCAAACAAATCATGACACATTTTGTATTCGGACAAACCATGAAACTTGTAGAGCAATGCTAGCTTGATGCTAACACACAATCCAAATGGCCATGAAACGGTTATACAAAACTTGCTGGTGGAATAATTCTAACAATTTAATTAACTGGCATTATAATAGAAATGGTGAGGCAAAATATAATATAATAATAATAATACGTTTGGAATCGCAAAAATCGTCGTCGTAAATGGATGTCTGTATTATACTGCGCCCTGGTGGCCAAGTCGCAACACAGCAAGGCGTTATTCCTAAATCAATTGAAAAAAAAAAACATTTGCAAACATTTTTATCTGTATTTTTTGTGGGTCTGTAATGTAACGCGTTTAATTCAATGTGAAAAAAACATATGGGACTATTTGATTTAATATTCAGCAAGCTAGCTAGCCAGCTAGTAGATAGCTAATAGATAGCTAGCTAGATAGCTAGCCACCTAGATAGCTCTATTGGTATTTAAAATTGCATTTTCTGTGTAGCTCTCTCTCTCTCTCTCTCTTGTTTCCATTTATAATTGTATTTTATTTATTGTATCCTATTTGTGATTGTATTTTATGTATTATAGTACCTATGCTTGTCTGTGTCTGTAGTGTTAAAATGTAATGTATTATTATTATTATAAATTGGTAGAAAGCTAGAAAGCTAGCTAGCTAGCTAGCGAATAAATACCTAACAAATAGCACATTAGCTATCTATTCGCTAGCTAGTAACTATGTATTCGCTAGCTATTGGCTATCTATTCGGTATCTAGCTAGCTTGCTATCTATTTGAGTTACTTCCGGGTTGAGTGAACGCTGCCGCTGCTCACCCACACAAATAAACGTATCCTATGACTTTAAAGACCTTGAGAGTTTTGAAAGGTGCTTATAAATGAAATGTATTATTATTATTATTATTGTTATTATTATTATTATTATTATAATAGATAGCTAACAGCTAGCCAGCAAACAGCCAATAGGTAGCCACCCAGATAGCTAATAGCTAGCCAGCCAGATAGTTAATAGCTAGCCAGCCAGATAGCTAATAGCTAGACAGCCAGATAGCTAATAACTAGCCAGCCAGATAGTTAATAGCTAGCCAGCCAGATAGCTAATAGCTAACCAGACAGCTAGCCAGCTATTCAGGTAGCCTAAAAAGCACAAATCTCTGGTGCTTGAAAAGTCTTGGTTGAATATCCATCTCACCTGATGGTGTGTGTAGAAAAGCAAGCAAATGGAGCAGTAAGGAGCCTGCTCGCCCATTCGCTTATTATACTCCCACTCCGCCTGAAGGTTGAAAGGCCGACACTGCCACAGTTGCCTCAGCGGCTTTGCCCACTCCGCTTTCTCTTCTCGATGCACTTCCACGTCATGATACATGTCTGCAGGGTACATTGAATACATTTTTTTTTAAAGTGCTACATGGCTAACTGAGCTAGTTTAATCTCAGAGTAGACTGAATGGAGATTTCAGAGTCCCTCTTATAAATAATCATACAAAAATATGACGATTCGCTACATTTAGCTTACCGTCGTCACTGTATGTTTCACGGAAGAGAGGGTGGTGGCGAGGAAGTTTTTGGAGGACTTCTTGTTGCTGTTGCTTGGTGACCGCTGACATGCAATAGGACTGCTCTTCTGACACCTGCCGGTGAAATTTGATTTAGCGATGCCAAACCACAGTTCTAATAGTAACTAATAATAGTAATTAATGATAATTAATAATAATAATTAATAAGCATAATTAATAATAATAATTCATGATAATAATAATAGATAATTAATAATAATAATAATAATAACAAAATAATAAATAATAAATCAAAATTACAATTAATAATAATAAAAAGCTATTATTACCTAGCGAATAGATAGCTAATATTATTATAACATTAGCTATATAGCTATTAGCTAGCGAATACATAGCTAATATCACAATAATAATAATAATAATAATATTAGCTATATAGCTGGCTATCTATTCGCTGTATGGCGATATAGCTGTCTATCTAATAGCTATCTATTAGCAATATATTAGCTAGCTAGCTTTCTATCTATTTGAATTACTTCCGGGTTGAATGAAACTCATCGTGTGACTATAAAGTTACCATAAGAGTTTTGTAAGGCGCTTATAAATGAAATGTATTATTTATTATTATTATTATTATACTGTATTTTGTATATCCGCCCCCATTTCAAGCTCAGATAACTCCAGACCCAAATAATTTAGGAAGGTTTGAGCTGATTTTGTTTTGCAATCCAAAGAAAGAAAGACAGAAAAAAAAGAAAGACAGAAAAAAAAAAGAAAGAAAGAAAGAAAGAAAGAAAGAAAGAAAGAACAAAAAAAAAAGAAAAAAAAAGAAAAGAAAAGAAAAAAGCAACAAAACAAAAAAAAAAAAAAAGAAAGAAAGACAGAAAAAAAGAAAAAAGAGAAAGGAAAAAAAGAAAAAAACAAACAAAGGAAAAAAAAGGAAAAAAGAAAAAAAAAGAAAAAGAAAGAAAAAAGAAAAAAGAAAAAGAAAGAAAGAAAAAAAGAAAAAGAAAGAAAGAAAGAAAGACAGAAAAAAAGAGAAAGGAAAAAAAGAAAAAAACAAAGGAAAAAAACGGAAAAAAGAAAAAAAAGAAAAAGAAAGAAAAAAGAAAAAATGAAAAAAAGAAAAAAAGAAAAAGAAAGAAAAAAAAAAAGAAAAAAAGAAAAAAAGAAAAAAAGAAAAAGAAAGAAAGACAGAAAAAAAGAGAAAGGAAAAAAAGAAAAAAACAAAGGAAAAAAAGGAAAAAAGAAAAAAAATATATAAAAAGAAAAAAAATCAAAAAAAAAACAAATAATAAGAAACAATAATAAAATATATAATATATAATATAAAAATAATTAAAAATAACAAAGGAAAAATATAAATAAGAAAAAAAAGATAAAATAAAGAAAAAAAGAAAAAATGAAAAGAAAAAAAAAGAAATTAAGAAAAAGAAAGACTAAAAAAAGAAAAGAAAGAGTAAAGGAATTAAAATACAAAGGAAAAAAAGGAAAAAAAAAAAAAAAGAAAAAAAAAAAAAAAAACAAAAAAAAAAAAAAAAAAAAGAAAAAAATGGCATCAATAGTGAAGATTCACAAGCACAGGTGCATTTGTGCATGTCGTCCAAACACTTGATTCATGCATGAAACTTGAATAAGATTTAAGGTCATAGACGAATGAACATAGAAGCCTCCCTATAATCATCTAAACTGAATTGGTCTATGATGTGAATTCTCAGTACTTGAATCGTTAAGATTTAGTTTCAGTGCATCCATGTTATTTATATTATTATATTATTATATATAATTTTATTATTATATATATATTTATATTTAATATATATATTATTATTTATATATTATATATTTATATAATTTTTATAATTAATTATTAAATATATTATTATTATTAATATTATTATATATATTTTATTTTATTATTTATTATATATATAATTATTATATAATATATTTAATATATATATTATAATAATATTAATATTATATTATATATATATTTTAAATATATATATTATATTATTATTATATATATATTTATTATTAATATTATATTTATTATTTATATTATTTATAAATATTATATATTATATATTATAATTTTATATTATTATTTTTTTATATATTTAATAATATATATATATTTATATATTATTTATTTTATAATAATATATATATTATTATATTAATATTTATATATTTAATATATATTATTTATTTATATAATTTATATTATATTATAAATTATAATATATTATATATTATTATATTATATTATATATTATTTATTTATAATTATTATATTATATATAATATTATAATTATATATTAATTTATATTTATTATTTATAATAATATATTAATTTAATATTATTAATATATTGTGAGCTGTATATTCATGTCTCACCTATGTAGCTATATAGCTTTTAGCTATCTTAGCTTAGCAGTACTACAACATTTACTGAAGTTACGTTAGCCTGATATGCTTCATGGATGTTATGAATGTTACTTTATGCACAATTAATGAATTACATATATCGAGCAACTATAAAAGATGATGATAGCAAATGCTACATGATATATGCAGCTAGTACTACATGACTGTAATGCTATTATACGAAATCTACTTCATGTTTTTAATGGTCTATATACAGGCTAAAAAAATATTGACAATAAACAATATCGCCAAGCTACTTGTCCAAGATCTGATCTTGGTAACTTTTGAAGGTCGTTATCGATGTAACTATGCTAGCTAACTGAGACATTATAAATATTACATCACTCGCATGTTAGCAGAATATAGCAAATGTATCAATAGTTAGCAGTACTTACTGATAGTTTCAGAATCAAGATCATATCAGTCGACTGTACATTCAGTGGAACTGTTCCTGTCATTAATTTGTCATCAACAATCGGCAAAAAAGACATGTTAATAAATGATTCTATAGCTAATGATATATATGAGATCTGATCTGAAAGCAGGAAGTTATAGCTGTACTGGTAACAATACTTTAATATGCACGTAAGTACAATTGTAGCAAATACTACTTTGGTATGTACAGTCTCCATAGTAGCTATGTCTATTTATCATTGCATTTTTCTATATGACTAATATGCTATGTGTATCTATACATTATGTTTATCATATTACTCTTGATCATTGTCATGTGCTGTATCAGCACTATGTCTTATGATCATTTGCATCTGCAAACTAGAGCTAGTCTGGCTTTTCTCATGCTATTGTATTTCTATCTCTAGCATAGCTATTAAGTTACTAGTTGTTATTTGCTATGAGCAGCTATTTGTATCATTTGTATGCTTTTATATATGGTATACTGAGTATATGCTATAATATTGCTATTTGCTATCTTTAGCTGTTACTTGTACTGTTGACTGATATGTACATCTGACTATGCTATTGTCTATGATGAATCTTTATCTGTGCAGTAATGTTGTATACTTTAGCTACATATGTATCTGTTATGCTAGTCATTATGGCTTATCTTTCACTTATTCTATCTGCTTATGTCATATTATTGCTTCTGATTTCTATAATGTTGACATGAAGCTGAAATCTGCTGATTGTATAATGCATATTTTATGCGTACAATAACTATTATGTAATCGTCACGTATTCATTTTTCAAGTGCTATTATCAGAATTATTGTTACTGCATGTACTAATGTTCTATGCTAGTATACTACAGTTACCGTCATGAATTCGACAAATAGTTCATGTTACTAGCTATGTACATGTTATCAGAAGCTAATATAGATGTCAAAAGCTATAGCTAGCTAGTACATCTAAGTTCTATAATTAGTCAGAAGTCGTTTATCAAATGTGAGCTCAGATTAAGTGTAATGTACTTTTAAGCTAGCATATAAGAGTAGGTATAATAAAGCATTGAGTATATCAAGGAATGATGCTTTGTGTGATCATATCAGTGTGATGTTACAATCAAGAATTCGATAGTATCATAACTTAGATATAATAGTTGAATAATGACATGCTATGTATAATTGTACAGTGAAAGATGTGATATATCAGAACCATATGTTCCAAAGACTTTTAAAACCTTGAGGCAACTAGTCTTGTAGGTATCGTAGAGGTTCTAACACAATTTCCTTGAATCTGTAAACGATAACTTTAATAATTACGTTAGCTTAATGAGTTGCTTTGAGATTCTAAATAGATTTGAACGATTTTAACAAAAATAACCTGTAAAATAATGTAATGTTTAGGTCCAAAATGTTTACTTTTATGCTTACACTATCTACTTTTTTTGGTTAATATTGATAGCTTCGTAAGTCACTTGTACCCCACATGAAGAAACTTAGCTTACACTGTACTGAAACTCTTTCATCAGTCTTAAACTTAACTCATTGTCACGTCACTGAAGGAACGCCCCTGACCAAGAAAGCGACACACAATGCATTTTGGGTCCTTTGTTCCGTCTGAAAACATCGTGTTGATGGGGAAATTAGAAGGAAAACACAAATAACGCGACGGCGAATCATTGTGTGTTGCACCAAAACTACTACTTGGGCTTCATCTTGTGCATTTTCTGGGACGCTACATTGTAGTCCAGATGCCTCAAAATGACACGGAAGCACTCCTTTAATCAATTGCAAACATGTATGCTTTCCTCTTCAGAACTATTTGAATCATATTCATAATTGGATGAATAACAAGAAAGCATATTCTCCGAATCTGAGCCATTGTTTTGATTCTCGAGCAAGGCAAGACTTCCTGGTGTGACGTCATGAACAAGGGGGCGGGACCTTCTGAAACTTGACTTTTCCGAGGTCCCTTTGAAGTAGTTTTGGGACACTTTTAGTCATTATTATTGGTGTTTTGCATTTGACTAAAAATATCAGCCTGCGTGTTTTGGCTATATTGTATTGTATAGACTATTGCTTAAGAAGCTATTGAGTTGAGAAGAAAGTTAGCGTTAAGCAAACAGTTTGATTGAAAATTCGACTGCTCGCCTATACATGGCTATGGAAAAGTGTGACGTGGCAAGAAAACATCCATTCTACTCAATAATAATTAATTGCGTTGCAAGTACAGTAAAGTCTCGTTATATCGATATCGGATATATCGATAGTCCCGGTTATATCGATACTATTTCTATGCACGCACGGAGAAAATTACATGCAAACAGGGTCGGATATATCGATAGTCCCGGTTATATCGATATTTTTTCGGACTCCCTTGAATATCGATATAACGAGACTTTACTGTATTTGACTGTCCACTTGACTAATTCTCACCAAAATGGCTTGCTTGCCATATTCAATCCAACGCTGCGTGGCAAAGTTGGTGGATTCGGCGCAGTTGAACCCGTGGTTGAAACCGGCATGATACGCATAGGGAAAAGTGACCATGAATTCACCGGCGTATTGGGTAATCTATGGAACAAGGAACAAAAGACAAAATCAGCAATCGGGTCGCAAAAAAAAAAAAAAATGCGCAACCGGGATACCTTTTCAAATGGAATGCCGTATTTCTTCAGGATCGAGGGTGAAATCAACGTCATTTTGTGCCTCAAAAAGGCCTCACAGGTTTGCGCGCTTCCAGAGAAGAAACCTACAGCGGACAGATACGGAAAATAAATCATTTTTGACATCAACGTGGAGGGTGTCAAAGTCATTTTTGCCACATTGTCGTTAGGGTGTCTTATCGGTGGTCGTTATAAATTTGGGGAAACCATAATAATAATTATTACATTTCATTTACAAGTGCCTTTCAAAACTCTCAAGGACACTTTACAGAAGTTAATGTTTCGTAGCCTCCACATATTACATGTAGAATGAATAATTAGTTTTTTGAATGTGAAGTAAAAAAATAATGACTGTTAAGTGTTTTACAGACGACAATTTGAAATTTTGGTTCGGACTTTAGCAAGCATGATGGAAGTTCACAAATTTGATTTGCTTTCGCGGACCGAATAAAATGATGTGGCGGGCCAGATTTGGCCCGCGAGCCTTGACTTGGACACCAGTGGTGTAATAACAATAATAATAATAATAATAATAATAAAATATTTAATTTCTAAGCACCTTTCAAAACTCAAGGACACTACAGTCATGATTAAGCAACTAATGAGTGAACGCTGGCGCGTGTGGCTGCCGCTGCTCACCCGCAGAGAAAATATCCTGTGACTGTAAAGTGTCCTTGACAGTTTCGAAAGGCGCTTATAAATGAAATCTATTATTATTATTAGTATTATTATTATTATTATTACTCTTATAATAAGAACTTTTTTTTGTGCGGGTGAGCAGCGGCAGCCATTCGCGCCAGCGTTCACTCTACCCGGAGGTACACAGCAGAAGAGAGTCATTCATTCTTCAGCACTTGCTGTACCCTCTTTGTGACACGAAGCAGTTCTAGATGAAAGAGGAGAGGATCAAAGCATCCTTTTCAGCAGTGGATCAGGGACATCATGGTAGGAATGAATGTGCACGTCTACTACAAGCTAATTGTTGAAAGAAAATATCTGAAAAAAAAATTCCACTGATGACGAAAATTACCTTGAGCAAGACGCTCGAATCTTCTCCCGTGTTCTGGAGGGACACAGTACCTGCAGACAATTCAAAAATGTGTTTTGTCATTTAAAATATATAAATATAAATTTAAAATATACAACATTTATCGCAAGCTTTACTTCCTTTCTTTCTTTTTTTTATTATTACCAGGATTTGGGCTTTCCAAAGTGCAAATAATTAATGCTGTAGAGGTCCATGTCTTCAGTGTGCCATGCAAAAGTGGTCTTCCACATCCCAAAATACAAGTAGGGTGTATTCACGCCCTCGATTGTGATGCCGCTATCAGATTCCACCGTGTCCAAAATGGTATTTAGGTGACAAATGTTCCACTCTTTGACGTCCTGGAAGTGTGCAGAAGTAATAATAAGAATTAAATTAAATAATAATTAAAGGACAACCGACACCTCAGGACAAGTTGCGTCCATAATTTGTAAAATGACTTCTACTGAGCGCATTTTACAAAGATTCCACCGCATATAGCTCTATTTAACGTTTTATAGGTTAACAGACACCATTTTTTTTGTTTCCTAACTGACATCAGAAAAACGTTTTATAGCATCTAAAATACCCAAAACACGAAGGCTGATATTTTTAGGCAAATGTTAAACACCAATAAAAATGAGTGAAAGTGTCCCAAAACTACTTCAAAATGACCTCGGAGATGCCGAGTTTCAGAAGGTCCCGCCCCCTTGTTTGTGACGTCACGCCAGGACGTCTTACTTTGCTCGAGAATCAAAACAATAGCTTCAGATTCGGAGAATATGCTTTCTTGTTACTCATCCAGTTATGAATATGATTCAAATAGTTGTGAAGAGGAAAGCATAAATGTTTGCAATCGATTAAAGAAGTACTTCCTGTATCATTTTGAGGCGCCTGGACTCCAATGTAGCGTCCCAGAAAATGCACAAGATGGCGCCCAAGCACCATTGGAAATGGGCTGATTTGTCTGCTGGGAATTTGTGTCACCTAGTATCAAATAGTAGTTTTGGTGCAACACACAACGATTCACCATCGCGTTATTCGTGTGTTTTCCTTCTAATTTTGCCATCAACACGATTTTTTCCGACCAAACAAAATTACCCAAAATGCATTGTGTGTCACTTTCTCGGTCAGGGGCGTTCCTTGCGTGACGTGACGTCAGGCATCGTCACCAACTCAAAAACAAGACTTCCTGAATATTCAGCGCAAGTCTTAAAATGTAAACTATAGCTATATGCGGTGGAATCTTTGTAAAATACGCTCAGTAGAAGTCATTTGAAGCCATTTTACAAATTATGGACACAACTTGTCCGGACGCATCGGTTGTCCTTTTAACTGAACAGAAAGTGACTTTGGAAAAGCTCATATAAGACAGATCAACTCACAGGATTGTATAGACTGCCACCGACATCGGCCCCATATATAGGAGGATTAAACGTGACATTTTTCCAGTACTTTCTTTCCAGTTCATCAAAGTCATCACAATGAGGGCTACAGAACCTGCAAAAATGGACACAAAGAAATTTCTTTTAATAAACAAAAAAACGATGAACAATCATGACGTTAACAACAAGAGAAAGTGTCAATTTTTTTTTTTAACTTGGCCGTACTTATCACTGTTTGCTAGCTTGCGGAACTCTTGAACAGTCATTGACTTCTTCTGGATGTTGTACTGAGTGAAAAGGCCCGATTGGCCCGTCACCACCTGCTGAATGGGCGCGGGAATCACCAAGGCGTCGATATCATCGTATGAATGTCTGGGCTTCCATTCCTTTGGGGGGACCACCTACAAGTCGGTCGGGGGGGGGGGGGGGGGAGGAAAGTCGATATTATTGGATGGATTGTCATCCAAGAAGTTATTTGCCCGAAAATGTTTGAACTCTATGCCAGGTTCAAAAAAAAACAACAATAATAATAATAATACATTTCATTTACAAGCGCCTTTCAAGACCACTTTACAGTCACAGGATAAGTTTTTTTCTGTGGGTGAGCAGCAGCAGCCACACGCGCCAGCGTTCACTCAACCCGGAATAACTCAAAAAGATAGAAAGCTAGCTAGATAGCTAATAGATAGCTAATAGCTAGCTAGATAGATAGCTAATGTTTCTTGACTCAAATTGCAACCTAGCTATGTAGCCAATAGCTAGCTCGATAGATAGCTAATATGTTTCCTGACTCAAATAGCTAGCTAGCTCAGAGGGAGTCCAAGCTCCATTGAAGAATTTATCAGCATGTGGAAACGGGCTGATTCATTCCTCAAAGCTCGGTGGCCATTTTATCGCCTCTTTTTGGGTGAGACATTCCCCCCCGCCCGTTTGCCTCAAAATGACACGGAAGGACTTCTTTAATCGATTGCAAACATGTATGCTTTCCTCTTCAGAACCATTTGAATCATATTCATGACTGGATGTGTAACAAGAAAACATCTTCTCCGAATCTGAAGCCATTGTTTTGATTCACAAGCAATGCAAGACGTCTTGGGGTGACGTCACGAAATGGGGGCGGGACTTTCTGAAAACGCCCAATTCGCAGTTCCATTTTTTGCAGATTTTGGACACTTTAAGTCATTTTTATTGGTGTTTTGCATTTGACTAAAAATATCATACTGCATGTTTTGGGTATTTTAGATGTTATAAAACGTTTTTCAGGTGTCAGTTAAAAAACAAAAAAGTGACGTCGGTTGTCCTTTAAGCACTTTCCGCACCCTCTATTAAAAAGACAAAACTAGTGTAACACCATTGCATAAAAAAAAATCATCAGGGTCAATTTCAAATATAATTGTGAAAAGAAATGATTGAGTATCAAACACATACTTTGGCCAGGCCTGCTCTGTGCGCCCCCTGTGACTCCATGTAGGCGACATAGCGGCTGAAATTCTTGAACTCCTCAACGGTGGGGTAAAATGTCATGATCCCTTTGGTGGAGGCATTGTTTGGAGGAGCCGTTTCTGACGCCATCACTAATTTGATGGCCAAATCCTGCAGAAAAGGACAATAGAGGGAAAATATATAGATGATAAAGAAATACAGCGCTATTCTTCTCAATCGATTTCTGTTACGTTCCCCTGAAGAAGGAAGGAGGCAATATCTCACACACCCACGACAATTAGGCACGACTTCAAATTGTACAATTTGTGTAAAAAAAAAATGGTTTATAAACATCTCAGCAAAATATTTTATCCTTATTAAAATAAAAAGGACACTGCCAGAGAGACACACAAACAAAATAACAGGGCTCTAAGACTAACATTTTTTTACTGGGATCACATGGACAGAATGGAAATATTTCGGCATCACAAAGAACATTTACGGGTGAGCTATTTTGACATAAAAATGTAATAAAAAAAACAAATCAACACATTTATTATTCACACATGGGCAAGCCGATGAAAAATGAAATTGCGCTGGCTCAAATTTTAAGGGCAGTCTGGATTTGTTTAGAGAAGAATTAGTGATGGGAATTCCGGCTCTTTGCGGAGAGCCGTCCGGTTCTTTTGGATCGGCTCACTAAAAAGATCCGACTCTTTTGGCTCCCAAATGGCTCCTCGGTTTGTTTGTTTTGTTGGTTAAATTCATTAACTACCAAAAAAAAATCATGTAAAATTATGTGAAAAATGAATTACTTATGTAAAAAATACACTATATGAAATATTTTTATTTATATGGCTTGATATATATGTGTGTGCACAGAGAGCATCCACTAACTTTCACTTTCCCTCTGGTTACTCTGGTCTGATGAAGCTGGCACTAATTTGCGTTTCATATTAATAATGCTATCATACCAACGAGTAAAAAATATCATAATTCAATCATAAAAACAGCATAATCTAATAACATTTGTCTACCTGTCTACCCTAACAACCTCAGTGCCCTCTATTCACTGCTGCGTGTGTCTGTAATTCTCCCCACCCACCTCTACAACGGATATGGACCAATCACGTGCGGCTTTAACCTAAGACCGAGGGTGGGGAATAAAGGACAAAAAAAAAAAAACGTTGGCTCCCATTTCCGGCTCCTTGTTAGGAACCGGCTCTATTCGTTCACCTTAGAGATCCGGCTCTAAAAGCCGGTTAGTTTGCGAACGACACATCACTACAAAGAATGCCACTGTTTTTTGTTGTAACTGTATTTTCCTCGTGTTGCAGAAATAAACTGTCCTGGTCGCAAATTAAAAAAAGTGCTAATATCGGCGCTCGGGCCCCTTATAAATAATCTTTATTACTATTAGTAACATCGTTCTAATATTCTAAATATTATTAAGGGGATGCTGACACTTGGTCTGTTGCTGATTGGTTCGAGTCCATCGTCTCTTTAACTCGACCCGATCACTCAGCTAGCATCAGATGCTAACGCGCATGAGCATTAGCCTTACGTATAGCAAAACATAGTCCGCCGACATCAAGGAACATTTATTTTATCCATCATTTCAGCGCATCCAAAATCTGCAGGAGCTTTTGGTGCAATATATTAATTCAAAATGTGTTCACAAGGCAGCTAAATAATTGATTTATTCATTGGGATGCGACTAATTCCAGCAAGCCTATACCATCCCAGTGATATTTCATTTCCACAGACTGGGCGGATATAGCCAATAAAATGTCTTATCGTTCGAACAAGATGTGTTGAATACATCTCAAGTGATAGCTATCCCACACCCAAAAGCCTCAGTTTGTCGATTTGGCATTTTATTCAATAATTCACGATCGTGCCGGGGATTAAACGACACCCCATTGCAAGCTTAGGCGTTAGCATTCGTTGTAGCAGTTAATGGCTAGGACAGCTAACATGAAAGATTTCGACTTCTGAAGCTTCACGATTCTAATAAAGCAGAAAGCAAACGCGACGTTTGATTACTCACCTCTCACTCCCCCGAGGTCCAAAATAATCGTCACCAATGATGTTTATTTTCCGTAATCAGCAATCCACGTAAAAGAGAGCGATCAGTTTGGCAACTGAGAAGGACCCAAGTGCAACACCAACCTCCATTACCTCAGAAACGCACGAACGACGTACGCACGTCCGATGTGATGACCGCATTACGCACGGGAGACGTTCAGCCAATCAGAACACGGAAGATGGCGACACGGTCGCCTCGTACTGAAAACAATTACAGTCGAGTCTTGTTAGCTGCTTGCTACTGTATTTCACTGCTTCATGTCGTTATTTCTTTTTCAGGAGTTGTGCCTGTGTTCAGCGAGAAACAAATTAAATAATTCAAAATAGACTTAATTCCAGCAAATAGCGAAAATTACATCTGTTTATCGATAAACATTTAGCTGCTGTTCAATGCTCTCGTCAGGTGGGATACAGGATGGCCGGCCGTCCCCCAAATTTTGAAAAATCCTTATAAAATTATCCAAAAAGCTAATATGCAGTAGTTTATCAGCGTAATTAGAAAATACAAACAATAAATGCTAACAGGAGTGCCTTAATTTATTTTTGTGTGTTTAAATTAAAGTCAAACAATGAAAACGCTTTCACACCCCTGATCGACACATTGTTCGGTCTACCGATGAGTGATGTGTCGTTCGCGAACAAGCCGGTTCTTCGTTCTCTGAAGTGAACGAAGAAAACCGGTTCCTAACAAGTCATCAAATCATGTATTTTGTGTTTTTCTACTTTCCTTTCATCACCTTGCTGCTGTGAAATGTAAATTTCTCCACTGCGAGACTAATAAAGGCAAATCCAAAACAAACAAACTGAGGAGACATTTGGAAGCCATAAGAGTCGGATCACTTAGGTGATCCGAGCCAAAAGAACCGGGTCTCTGAAAAGTACCGGAATTCCCATCACTACTCCCGATGAGTGATGTGTCGTTTGCGAACGAACAGGATCTAAGAGCCGGTTCCTAACTAGGAGCCGGAAATGGGAGCCGAATATTTTTTTAGTCCTCTATTCCCGCTCCCAGTCTTCGGTTAAAGCCGCACGTGATTGGTCGATATACTACTCCCTATCTTTCTGCCTGTCTGTTAATGAGGACCCCCGCCCTCAAATAAAAGTCACAGACACCCCTTAAAAGACTGTGAACATCAGTTTTATTTCATGCCATAAAAGGCACATCCATACAGTGTGAACTGACTACAGCATATATTTTCAAGCAGTGCATATCTTATGATCCCCATGAATCAACGCAATAATAACATGAACGCAATTTGTTCATCACAAGAAGATAAAGCACAAAGTACAGCAAATCACTGACAAAGAGTATGTGCGCTTGTACCAAGGGAGGAAGTACATATGCACCCTGTCGGCCATGTGATTTTCCATCACTGTTAACATCATCATGTATACGCCATTTGCTAGATTTTGGTTAGTCCACTTATAGCATTTCACCTTTATGTGTTAGCATGAAGCTATCTGGGTTTATGTGATTGTTAAATGCACAAAGTGTCATTGTGTTTGTAATGTGTTTCATTTGACAGTAGAATTGATACTTCCGAAAGGCTTGTAAATATCTTGAAAAACTATTAAAGGACAACCGACACTATTTTTTTGTTACCTAACTGACATCAGAAAAACGTTTTATAGCATCTAAAATACCCAAAACACGCAGGCTGATATTTTTAGTCAAATGCAAAACACCAATAAAAATGAGTTAAAGTGTCCCAAAACTACTTTAAAATGAAACCGGAAGTGGCCAGTTTCATAAGGTCCCGCCCTCTTGTTCGTGACGTCACGCAGGGACGTCTTTGCCTTGCTCTAGAATCAAAACAATGGCTTCAGATTGGGAGAAGATGCTTTTTTTGCTAATCATCCAGTTATGAATATGATTCAAATAGTTCTGAAGAGGAAAGCATAAATGTTTGCAATTGATTAAAGAAGTTCTTCCGGATCAATTCGAGCCGTCAGGACTCCAATGTAGCGTCCCGGAAAATACACAAGATGGCGCCCAAGCTCCGTTGGAAATGGGCTGATTTGTTTGTTAGGAATTTGTGTCAACTAGTATCAAATAGTGTAAAAGTATAGTAGTGTATCGTAAAAAAAAATAGTGTCGGTTGTCCTTTCAGTCGAATCGTCTTTGTAAAATTAAATAAAATAAAAAATTAGCGGGATTAAAATGGAGTGTCAAGTTCCGGTTTGTGATCAACAGGTGGCCCTGTTGATTCCTCTCGTCATATTTTACACGTGGTTTTGTTTGCTACTTTGGACCTTTCTGTTCTGATGACTTGGTTATTTGAGATTTTGCTTCTGCTGACTTTATTTAATACTATTTGTCAAATACACCTGACTTCTCCCTTTTGCTTGCTTTTTTTGGGGTCCACCACCACCCCCGCCATGAAGCAAACCGTGACATGGAGTAAATTGAATGACCTTTTGACCTCATTGCGGATACAGAGGGGCACGATTGGATCCAAGCAAAATGCACTTTAACACTGTCCTTTGGATATTATATCATATAACATACTGAAGAAATGTGTCTGTGTGTATTCTTTATATGCGGCATGTTGTAAATATTTATGCGAGCTTATGTGGTCAAGAACATATAGACTCTTTTTGGTTATCCGGCGGAATCTTCACAAAAACTATATATATATTTTTTTTCTGCATATTTCTTTGACTTCAAAGAGAGTATGGATTTTTTTAACACTTTAGTTAACTTGTAAAAATAGCATAGCCACTTTGGGCTGACCAATACGATACATTTCTGCAAAAATAGGAACCTGACTAAATTTAGACAAAGTTTCCATCCGGCAGCCATTTGTGGAACCATCTATGGAAACGAGACCGATTTTAAAACAGCAACAGCTCGTCAAAAATAGAATACAGGTAACATCCAACTTACGACCGGTTCGACTTACGACCACAACCGCCAGACCCTATTTTTTTTAAAAATTTTGATTCTACGCCTGGCACCGCAACGCGCTAGCAGGCCGGCAACGTGTACACCAATTTTGGCCAGCCAGCCAGCATCTCACGCTCGTACAGCAATCGACCGTGTGATAATAATAATAATAATAATAATAATAATAATAATAATAATAATAATAATAATACTACTACTACTAATATAATAATAATAATAATAATAATAATAATAATAATAATAATAATAATAATAATAATAATAATAATAATAATACATTTAATTTCTAAGTTTCAAAACTCTCAAGGACACTTTACAGTCACTGGAATTTTTTTTTTTTTGTGTGCGGGTGAGCAGCGGCAGCGTTCACGCTTACCCGGAATAACTCAAATAAATTGAAAGCTAGCTAGCTAGCTAGCTAATAGCTATCCAATAGATAGCTAGCTATATAGCAATCCAGCTAGATAGTGAATAGCTAGCTAGATAGTCTTCTGTCTTGATGAACCCAATGCATTGAAAAGAAATCGGTTCGCTGAGGAATACAATACAATAAAATAAAACAAAATCAAATATAATAAAATAAAAATCTGAAAATACATTATAAGAAAAAAAACATAACATAATACAATAAAATAGAATAAGTAAAAATACCTTAAAATAAAAGACATTAAAATACATGAAATTAAATGAACTATAAACATGAAAATACATTATAAGAAAAAAACACAAAGAAATACAATAACATAGAATAACTTAAAATACCTTAATATAATATACATTAAAATACATGAAATTAAATTACATTAACGGTAAAAAAGTGGGTAAATCCCAAAGCCTACATCCCCTGGGAGAAGTTTTTGTCATTTAGCCTCCGAGTCTCTATTCAACATTTTGAATGGATTTCAACTTACGACCATTTTGACTTACAACCGTTTGGTCGGAACGGAACTCGGACGTAAGTCGGATGTTACCTGTATAATGTGCAGTGTGTGCCTTGGAATATACAGTGTATATATAGTTATGTCCATAGAATAAGAAACATTTGCATAATATCCATCGCATCCCATAATCGTCCGTCCAGGATTTTCACTGGACATCGGGATACTATGCATGATACAATTTAGAACGTTTGAATCTTGGAATCTGCAGCGTTTTGCACAATATAAACGGAAATCCACACATTTCCCCGACTTTTTTACGTGTTGTCGTTGTTTATGAGAAACACCAGATGACCTTTTCATGACCTCAAGTGGTGCGCATCAAAAGAGGCCGAGTGTAAAAAAAACATACGACTTTTGTATTTGCATCCGTTCTTGTCATCCTTTATATTAATAATAATAATAATAATACATTTCATTTCTAAGCGCCATTCAAAACTCTCAAGGTGACTTTTCAGTCACAGGAAAAGTTTTTTTGTGGGTGAGCAGCGGCAGCCACACGCGCCAGCGTTCACTCAACCCGGAAGTAACTCAAATTGTATCGAAAGCTAGCTAGCTAGCTAATATATAGCTAGTGATAGCTATTAGATAGCTAGATGGCTAATATATAGCCAGTTCGATAGCTAGACAGCTTATAGATAGCTATTAGATAGACATTAGACAGCTAGCCAATAGCCAGCCACATAGCTAGCAAATAGATATCTCGGTAGCTATCTAGATAGCTAGACAGCTAATAGATAGCCAATCGATAGCTCGGTAGCTAGCTAATAGATAGCTACTGATAGCTATTAGATAGCTAGATGGCTAATAGATAGCTATTAGATAGACATTAGACAGCTAGCCAATAGCCAGCCACATAGCTAGCAAATAGATATCTCGGTAGCTAGCTAGATAGCTAGACAGCTAATAGATAGCCAATTGATAGCTCGGTAGCTAGCTAATAGATAGCTACTGATAGCTATTAGATGGCTAGATGGCTAATAGATAGCCAGTTAGATAGCTAGGCAGCTAATAGATAGCTATTAGATAGCCATTAGATAACTAGCCAAATAGCCAGTTAGATAGCTAGCAAATAGATATCTCGGTAGCTAGCTAGATAGCTAGACAGCTAATAGATAACAAATCGATAGCTCAGTAGCTAGCTAGATAACTTTAAGTGTGTGTTCATGGCCAAAACGGGTTGAGTGAACGCTGGCACGTGTGGCTGCCGCTGCTCACCAGCAGAAAGAATATCCTGTGACTGTAAAGTGTCCTTGAGAGTTTTGAAAAGCGCTTCTAAATGAAATGTACTATTATTATTATTATTAAAACGCGAGTACAACCCGCTGTACTTTTGTATCTTTCGCAAGTTTTGGCTCATGTTCGTGTCCTCGTTAGCCACATTAGCCTGCTAGCATCAGACGAGCGAAGTTCTTTATACTGTATTGTATTGTTCTCCGCTTACCAGTCGTTCCAACTTTTATCTTGGAGCACCAGCGGCCGCCCTCATCCTGGAGACGTGGCCTTTTTTTTTTTTTTATGTAACAGCTCTGAGCCCAGAAACAGCCTGAAGAACATCTTTGACGACCGACAAAATAAAATGGCCGTCTGACAAATTCTTTGATAAGAAGCAACCACACCTGGAAATTCCTTGTTGGTTATTTGACCGTGGATTTGTCGATTGTCAGCGCGTGGAAAGCGTCACTGAATAGTTCTCGCCGTCGGTCTTGTTGCAGACTTTTTTGGACATGTCGGGCTCCCATAGAAAGAACTCGTGAAGGAGGGTGTTGACAGTGTCGGGACACTCCAGCATCACCATGTGACTTCCTTCCTCGATGACTTTGAGGAAAGCAAATAGGAGGATCTAAAAAAATAACAACAACAACAAAAAAAGTCAGGCGAGGAGGAAGATGAATGTCAAGAATAAAGTCACGGATGGGGAAGTTAAATGCTTCATCAATGTGGGAGGGCGAAAAATAATAATAATAATAATAATAATAATAAAATAATCATACATCATTCATTTATAATAAGCATAATCCATTTCATTTATAAGCGCTTTTCAAAACTCTCAAGGTCACTTTACAGTCACTGGATCAGTTTTTCTGCGGGTGAGCCGTGGCAGCCACATGCGCCAGCGTTCACTCAACCCGGAAGTAACTCAAATAGATAGAAAGCTAGCTAGCCAAGAGAGAGCTAATGATATAATAATAATAATAACAATAATAATAATAATAATAATAATAATAATAATAATAATAATAATAATAATAATAATAATAATCCATTTCATTTATAAACGCTATTCAAAACTCTCAAGGTCACTTTACAGTCACTGGATCAGTTTTTCTGCGGGTGAGCAGCGGCAGCCACACGCGCCAGCGTTCACTCAACCCCAAAGTAACTCAAATAGATAGAAAGCGAGCTAGCCAAGAGAGAGCTAATGATAAAAAATAATAATAATAATAATAATAATAATAATAGTAATATAATCATAATAATACATTTTATTTATAAGCACTTTTCAAAACTCTCAAGGTCACTTTAGAGTCACAGGATAAATGTTTCTGTGGGTGAGCAGCGGCAGCCACATGCGCCAGCGTTCACTCAACCCGGAAGTAACTCAAATAGATAGAAAGCTAGCTAGCTATCTAGCTAATAGATACAGTAATAATAATCCATTTCATTTCTAAGCGCCTTTCAAAACTTTCAAGGTCACTTTACAGTCACTGGATCAGTTTTTCTGTGGGTGAGCAGTGGCAGCCACACGCGCCAGCGTTCACTCAACCTGGAAGTAACTCAAATAGATAGAAAGCTCGCTAGCCAAGAGAGAGCTAATGATAAAATAATAATAATAATAATAATAATAATAATAATAATAATAATAATAATAATAATAATAATAATAATAATAATAATCCAATTTATAAACGACTCTCAAGGTCACTTTACAGTCACTGGATCAGTTTTTCTGCGGGTGAGCAGCGGCAGCCACACGCGCCAGCGTTCACTCAACCCGAAAGTAACTCAAATAGATAGAAAGCTAGCAAGCTAGCTAGTAGATAGCTACTGATAGCTATTAGATAGCTAGCTCGATAGCTAATAGATAGCCAGCTAGATAGCTAGCCAAGCAGCTAGCTAATAATAATAATAATAATAATAATAATACAATTCATTATACGCTGGTGCACCTTATACACCGTAAAATACAATATTTCTTTTCACCCGGTCTATAGAAGCCATTTACCTCTGCCATGCGTTGATCTTCATCCATGGGTACAAACTTGTCACACATGCCATGAACCAGAAGAATGGGTACTGTGAGCTCAGCGTGGTAGACCTCGTCGCCTTCGGGCCAGTATTGGCCGCTCATCATGGCGCGAAGTACGAACGGAGACACGTTGAAGGCGTTACCTTGCTTCAACAGCTGCTTCTCTTTGGCCCCCTGATGGGCAAATCCAGCTCTGGATTAGCAGAAGGAAGAAAAAAAAACATCGGAATTAGTTTTGGTGACCGGGCAACTATGAATGCAGCGTTCGGACCTGTGCTAAAAATCTGAAACCAGAAAAGCCTAAGATTTTGGCGGCCTACAACCAGACTTAGCTAGCTAGCTAGTTAATAGATAGCTAATCGATAGCTGGCTAGATAGCTAGACAGCCAAATAGCAAATAGCTAGCTAGCTAGCTAGCTAACAGAGAACTAATAGATAGCAAATAGCATGCTAGCTAGCTAATAGATAGCTAATCGATAGCTGGCTAGATAGCTAGACAGCCATATAGATAATAGATAGGTAGCTAGTTAACTAGCTAATATATAGCTGATAGGTAGCTAGATAGATAGCTAAACAGCCATATAGCTAATAGCTAGATAACAGATAGCTAATAGATAGCAAATAGCGAGCTAGCTATCTAGTTAATAGATAGCTAATAGATAGCTAAGAAGTAGCTAGATATATAGCTAAACAGCCATATAGCTAATAGCTAGCTAGCTAGCCAGCAAGCTAACAGAGAACTAATAGATAGCAAATAGCATAGATAGCTAATCGATAGCTGGCTAGATAGCTAGACAGCCATATAGCTAATAGATAGGTAGCTAGCTAGCTCGCTAATATATAGCTGATAGGTAGCTAGATCAGAATCAGAATCAGAATCATCTTTATTGCCAAGTATGTAGAACACACAAGGAATTTATTTCCGGTAGAACACACTGCACTAGTAGTAGCTAATAGCTAGCTAACAGATAGCTAATAGATAGCAAATAGCAGGCTAGCCAGTTAATAGGTAGCTAATTGATAGCTGGCTAGGTAGCTAAACAGCCATATAGCTAATAGATAAGTAGCTAGCCAGCTAAATAGCTAACAGATAGCAAATAGCTAGCTAGCTAGAATGTACGGTGTACTACAACTTTTACACGGGAATTGTAATCATTTATACGAGCAGCAATGTGATACTTTGTGTGTCAAAGGGAAAATAAGTCAAAAATATTTCTATCACAACCCCATAGTAGTACATATATATGCATATATATGTATTTATATCTGTATATATGTCATAGTAGATGGCGGCGAACTTACTTGAGGAAACTCCAAGCCAAGCACGGGGAGAGACAATGGAGGACGCACGATGGCAATTGGAAGATGGAACACAGGCTGGGCTCCAAAGCGGTGGGACCACCTCCGTTGATCATAACCACCTTGTGGACCAGGTCGGGATATTCGTGGGCCAGGAATGTGCAGAACGACACTCTGGAAGACGGTAACATATTAGCCACTAAAATTACCTGGTTTGACATGATTCCCCACCCCCAGTCTTTGGTTAAAGCCGCGTGATTGGTCAATAACGCAGCGGTGAGGGGGTGGGGATTTAACAACGACAGAGAGAGAGAGTGACAACATGGATAGGAAACAGTGAAATTCGGACTTGTTTCAACTTTGATAGTTCAAAGGCAGAGTGTAGACTGCAAGGTTAAAATTCCCATCCATCAGGCTCCACAAATAACCCGCAAAAGCCATCTGTACACTTGATGCAAAAAAATCAATCCAGCTAAACAGAACACAATTGATGATGAACAAGGTAAAATTATCGCAGAGAAAGCACCGACAAGGGATCATTCCTCAAGATGGTGAAAGAAGAAGGCTGCGTTCCTCATCAAGTGTTTAATGCTGAGGAAACCGGCCACTCCATTCCATCAAGCCATCAACGACCATCACAAAGGTAAATAAAACGACTTTATTATACTGTACAGTTTATTTCTTTAGTTATAATATCATAGCACATTTATTATACATAAAATAAAGTATATTTTGTGTAGTTTTAAGGCTTAGAAGATTAGAAAGTAGTGTTTTAAGGGGACCTGGGAACGGATTATTCTCATTTTAATGGTTTCCTATGTGATGTTAATTTTTGGGATACACACTTTTTAACTTACACACTCTGTCTGGGCACCAATTAAGTTCGTAAGCCAAGATATCACTGTATTCATTAATTTGTGTGGCTAAAAGTGACTTTAACATCGATGTACTTGACTGTATTTTCTATTTTGTATTTTTTGAGTTGATTGAAAAGAAGAAAAACACTCACCCATAAGAATGGCCGATTAGAATGTTGCGTTTCCGAGCATATCTCTTGAAAATGGCGCGTAAATCCTCCGCCAAGGCGTAAAAAGTATACGCCGCCGCAATCTGCGGTGTCGCGCTCGCCCCGTGACCCGCCAAATCGGGCGCAATGACTTCGTAACCCAACTTGGAGAAAAAGTTCAGTTGGCTGCTCCAAATGTCCAACGAGCCTCCGACGCCGTGCACAAAAAACAGCGCCACGTCCGCGTGAGTCCCCTTGCAACTTGAGATCACCCTTTTGGAGTCGATCAGAACGGTGCGCTTCGGTTTCCGACGTCGGCGGCGAGGAGGCGGCGCTGGTTTTTGATCACCGGGAGGCGGGACGGGGTTGGGATCCGGAGAAGAGGCTAATTCTTTGTAGTCGGCTAGCTCCACCTCGACCGTGCTGCAAGGTTCTAGGTCGCCGTCTTGGCATTGAAGGATCTCAGAGTGCAGAACGTCGCCGAGATTCTCGATGACCAACTGGCCGTTGCGATACACGGTGATCTTCCTCTTGCAGTGGACATCGTTGATGTCGTTTTTAGGCACGTCGTGAGCAGCGTCTTTCGGTTTCTGGGACGCCGCGGAATGGTCGCTTTCGATAGGTAGACGATCGGGGACAATGTGACGCACTCGCAGGACTCGTCCGGGTTTTACTTCCACAAATTCAAAACCGTCTGATGGCACCGTCGAATCTAAAGGCAAAACTAGACGAGCGCCCTTTCCTGTTAAGCAGCAAAGTATTCCTTCTGTGATAGTTGTCAGCATGGTGACTTCCTGTATTAAAAAAAAAAAACAAAATGTACGTTGTTTTTTTTCCTTGTAAAAGATACAACAGAAATAATAATAACAACAACAACAACAACAATAATAATAATAATAATAATACATTTGATTTCTAAGCCCCTTTCAAAACTCTCATGGTCACTTTACAGTCACAGGATAATTTTTTCTGTGGGTGAGCAGCGGTAGCCACACGCGCTAGCGTTCATTCAGCCTCGAAGTATCTCAAATAGACAGCAAGCTAGCGGATAGCTAATAGCTATATATATATATATATATATATATATATATATATATATATATATATATATATATATACAAATATAACCACTATATAATATATATTATGTCATATATATATACATATATGTATATACATGTATATGTATATATACGTATATTTACGTATACATATATATACATATACGTATATATACGTATACGTATATATATATACACACACACACATATATATATATATATAAATTTACAAATAGAACCAATATATAATATATATTATGTCATATATATATATATACATATATGTATATATACGTATACGTACATGTATATATATGTATATGTATATATACATATATATACGTATATTTATATATACACCACACACACATATGTATGTACGTGTATATGTATGTGTATACATATGTACATGTACATATGTATACACATACATACATATACACACACATATATACCTATCTATATCTATATATATTTATATATCTATATGTGTGTGTATATGTATTTTGCAAATTACCCGATTGTGGGACGAATAAAGGTTTTCTGATTCTGATGTATGTGAATATATATATATATATATATATATATATATATACAGTAAATGTTATATCGATAATATATCGATATATATCGATATATTTCTATACACATGCAAACAGGGTGTCGATAGTCCCGGTTATATCGATATTTTTTCCGACTCCCTTGAATATCGATATGACTTTACTGTATATATACATGTATATATACATATATGTATATGACATAATATATATTAAATATGGGTTCCATTTGAAATTTATCATTGAAAATTTTATTTAGAGCATCAAAATGTCGTTTTCATGTGCAAGTACCCTGCTGACCTACTCCCAATAAATCCCACTCATCAAAAAAAAAAAAAAAAAAAACAGAGCGAATGAAACATGTCCAGTCTGCACTGCAGAATATTTCAGTTGAACGTCTGCCTGTTGGTACACCGTGTGCTGCTTTTTTTTTTTTTTTAATTAAATTATTTACGTATTATCCCTCCGGCGTGGGTTGACACATATGTTGCAGCCTGGCGCAGTTTAGCACCAAATGTTCGCATTTTCGGTGATGCGTAACGTCGCTTTATTTTTTATTGCTGATTTTAATAATCTTGCAACAATCTTGTTCAACGTGCATGTGATGACTCAACAACAACAACAACAACGCATTCTCCTCAAGGCATACAAGGAAGAAATTGAATTGAATTGAGCTTATTTCATGCATGCACTTAACACGATCAAGTATAAAATGACATATTCCACATCATAGCGTGCAGGGCATATTTTTCTATTATTATTATTATTGATTCATATCTATTATTTTGCGTTATTACAGAGCAGGTGCATTAACCGTTAATCGTTGCAAATGGTTACTGCACAGAAGCCATATAATACTGCAAGTTAGTGTATATCACATGCTATGTTCTTACCTGTAGCTCGGATTGATGGTGTTTAGAAGTTAACCAGATGACCGTCAATGGCCGATAAAACCATGCATTTGATGCTGCAAAACAATCAAACCACTATCAGCATTCTAAGTAGCTTCTAAAATGATACGATAGGCATGCATAAACATATGAACTGCGGTAAAATTGCCATTACGAAATAAAAATTATAATCATAAAAATCGCAATGTTTTTTTTATTCCCGTCTCAGCATCAGTCACTGCGGACCGAGGCAAAAGTCCCACCCAGTCCAATGGCCTCTCTGTGCTCAGGGCCGGCTTCCCTCTTGACAGACAGCAAAACGAGCCAATAGAATCGAGTCACGTGCTCCGTTGCTCCAATGGGAGAGCGATTTGATGTTGTTGCTAAGGCTTGCCAAAAGCAGGGCAGCCTTTCTTCCGCTTGGCTGCAAGTCACGGAAAACGATTTCGAAGAGTCAGCAAAGCTGCCATTAGACTTGTTCATTCTCCAAAAAGATGCGAAATGATTATCATGTGTGTCTGTATTTTATTTTATTTTTTGTTTGCTGCACTTTAATTACGTTTACCTTGGAAATAGTTGGCTTCGTTGGCTTTTCACGTGACGCGTCACCCTAATGGTGCAATGTAAACACTTCGTTGCTGTTAAATTTTTTTTTCATCTATCTGTACTTTGCTCAGAGATGGCAGAAGTAATATGTGAATTTATGGGATTAATAAAGACATTTGTGTAAAAAGAAACCACCTCGTAAAAGTGTAACTATGGCTACTAATTCAAATCATAACGAACTGGCAAAATACTCACGATTTATGCTCATATTCAGTATTAAGAGTGAAATATGATAATCAGTGTCGTAAAAATGGCTACTTCAAATCATTTCTATATAATTCTCTATAAATTTCGATATAATATATAATTCGACTGTCTGCTCGATACAATATACGCTTTGATAACATGGCACGATGGAATTTAGTGGGAACAAAGCAACTAATCTGAATTAGCAATGTAACGTGAAGTATTTTACTTCGTTACTGTCACTACAGTATACCGCAGCGTTTTTCAACCTTTATTGAACCAGCGCACGTGTTTTTACATTGTATTTTTTTTTGCAGCACACCACTAACCATCTCGTGGGAAAGAGGCAACCAGTGACGTGTTGCCACACGGACGAATATTAACTACCCTCCCAGTCTTTTCAGCACGGATACCGGACAATTACATAATATTGGGACAAAATCATTCATAAATGTTTGTAAAATTGTACATTTTAAAAAGGGGCATTGGATAGTTTCTCACGGCACAACTAACGATCTCTCACGGCACACTAGTGGCATAGTGGTTGAAAATCACTGGTATATAGAATACTTGCACACATAATTACAAAGGCTGGTTGCTAATTAGATGTTGTTTATGCCATAGCGCCGCCTGAGCTGCAGGCGGCGCTATTTGACCACCCGCTTGAATATTCACGCCGGAAAGCACATTTCGAATGAAGAAGAAGAGCCGTGACATTCAACGTCCACATGCCTCTGCAATCGTTCTAATTTATCAAAATGAGTATTATACTCACATCTTTTTCGCGTTTGCGCGGAATAACCCGTTTAAACAGGTAATGAAAGACCTAATTTCTTTCCTGTAAATGCAGCATTTCGGTTTATTACTTTGACGAGGAATCGTAGTTTGAGAGTCGTAGCTTTGCTATATTATACGCTGTGGAATCGATGTTCGGGTTTGGGCTAAATGATCATTTTTTTTTACAACATTAAGATTTACAGCAGTGCAGCTCGACACTGTTGGTAATTTATGTTCACGTTGTTTTTCTTTTTTGGAAGCTTGTTCGGGGATTTGCTAAGTATTTCGTTTATAATGTGCACATTTCTTAATCAGAATCAGAATACCTTTATTCGTCCCGCAATGGGGAAATTTGCAGTCCACAGCAGCAATTGAAGAGGGATGGGGTTGGGGTGGGAGTGAAAGGATAGAAAACAAGATATTCTAAGAATAACAAAATAAAAATGTCGAGAAAAAAAATCGAGAAAAAAATAATAATATACTGTATTTACAGTGTTAAAAATGCCCCCCTTTGTCTCTCAGATGGCCACTTCGGCAAATTTAAACCCACGTAAACAACTTTAAAAGTCTAGTTAAAAGTTAAATTGTTTGAAACTGAAAACCAAAATACAGTACAGTTATACCTTGGCTTACGAACTGAACTGGTTCCCAGACAGAGTAAGTAAGGCGAAAAGGGTGTATCCCCAAAAAATATTTTCCATAGGAAACCATTAAAATGAGAATAATCCGCTCCCAGGTCGTAAAACTGGCAGTATATATATATATATATATATATATATATATATATATATATATATATATATATATATATATATATATATATATATATATATATATATATATATATATATAAGTACAGATGACGGCTGAAGAAACCTTTTCATCGATTTACTCAAAAAATACATTCACAGACACACTGTCATCTCCGATTAAAATGTGCCATTGACTAATATACACAAGAAAATTATTTATATATTGAAAGAATCTTAACAATACTATATTTTCTTCTTTTAACCCCCCCCCCCCCCCCAGCATACCAGCAATAAATGGATCTCACCTCCGATTATTTAGCAACTGGCTTCTCCCCAAAGCGGCTGCGAATCAGCAGATCTCTGCAAACGGACCGCTTTCTTCCCGAGCAGAAGGCCTTGGAATCTTCCCGCAGCTTCCGTGGCAATTCCAGCAGGTTCGAACAAAGAAAAGAGGAACCGAGTATCAGCCCAAAAATCTGAAACGCAAAAGGACCCACGGATGGATAAAGAGATGTCGAACACAAGGTGGAATCGAAGTGATCCTACGGCGAATGTTGAAGGGACGTAAATCGCTCACGCATTGATTGAACTTCGGTGTTGGTTGAGCAGGACTTTGGGGGGGATGTTCTTGTTCTGAAATTCTGGAGGGGGGTTAGCAAGACCATTAGAACGTGTGTATTGTATGGCAAGGACATACTTGGTGTTGATTGGTCATTCATGGAGCATTGAAACCTACGTAAATATGAATTAATGATTAATTAAATGACTCTAATCACTTTGAGGCAATTCAGTTATTTCTTCCAATTACATTTTGAGAACCTTGGAGTTGACATTCAAACTGAGGGCTCAACCCAGAAGTAACTCAAATAGATAGAAAGCTAGATAGCTAGATAGCTAATAGACAGATAGCTAGGTAGCCGTATAACTAATAGATAACCAGCTAGATAGCTAGTGAGCCAGCTAGATAGCTAGTGAGCCAGCCAGATAGCTAATAGATAGCCAGCTAGGTAGCTAGCTAAATAGCCAGCCAGGTAGTAATAATAATCATAATAATACCCATAATAATAATGATAATAATAACATAATAATAACCATATTCTAATAATATACAAATAATAATAATAAAAATACATTTAATTTCTAAGTGCCTTTCAAAACTTTCAAGGTCACTTTTTAGTCTTAGTTTTTCTGTGGGTGAGCAGTGGCAGCCACACGCGCCAGCGTTCACTCAACCCGAAAGTAACTCAAATAGATAGAAAGCTAGCTAGCTAATAGATAGACAGCTAGCTAGGTAGCCGTATAACTAATAGATAACCAGCTTGATAGCTAGCGAGCCAGCCAGCTAGCTAATAGATAGCAAAATATGTAGCAAGCTAGCTAGATAGCCAGCCAGGTAGTAATAACAGTAATAATAACCACATATGAATAATATACAAACAATAATAATAAAAATGCATTTAATTTCTAAGTGCCTTTCAAAACTCTCAAGGTCACTTTTTAGTCACAGGATAAGTTTTTCTGTGGGTGCGCAGCGGCAGCCACACGCGCCAGCGTTCACTCAACCCGAAAGTAACTCAAATAGATAGAAAGCTAGCTAGCTAATAGATAGACAGCTAGCTAGGTAGCCGTATAACTAATAGATAACCAGCTTGATAGCGAGCCAGCCAGATAGCTAATAGATAGCAAAATATGTAGCAAGCTAGCTAGATAGCCAGCCAGGTAGTAATAACAGTAATAATAACCACATATTAATAATATACAAACAATAATAATAAAAATGCATTTAATTTCTAAGTGCCTTTCAAAACTCTCAAGGTCACTTTTTAGTCACAGGATAAGTTTTTCTGTGGGTGCGCAGCGGCAGCCACACGCGCCAGCGTTCACTCAACTCAAAAATAACTCAGATCGATAGAAAGCTAGCTCGCTAATAGATAGCTAATAGATAGACAGATAGCTAGCGAGCCAGCCTGATAGCTAATAGATAGCAAATAGATAGCCAGCCAGGTAGTAATCATAATAACCATAATAATAACAATAATAATAACAGTAATAATACAAATATACTAATAACATACAAATAATAATAACACATTTAACAAAAATGACAAAACCTGTTATTTCAACATTATATTCAGTTATTTAAAGTTGTAAACAATAATTTGCAAGTTAAAATCAATCGTATGTTAAGCTATTTTAATATTTCTTGGTCCACACGTACAGTAAAGTCTCGTTATATCGATATCGGCTATATTGATAGTCCCGGTTATAGCGATACTATTTCTATGCACGCACGGAGAAAATTACATGCAAACTGGGTCGGATATATCGATAGTCCCGGTTATATCGATATTTTTTCGGACTCCCTTGAATATCGATATAACGAGACTTTACTGTATTTCAAACTCACAAATCAACCCATGTTTTTGTTTGTTTGTTTCTTTTTTCAATCCGCCATCTTTATTTAAAGTGTAAACACATATGCCTTTGACTTGATTCAAGTGGTATTCATTTGCAGCAGGAAATACATTCACCAATCCATGTTGCAAAATAATTCATAAAAAAAAATCTAATTTGAGAAAAATAGAAGACTTTTTTATGGTCACAGTGACTAAAATGTGAACTATTGCAGACGAATATGTTGGCTTTGTTGTTGTTATTTTTTTTTTAAAGTGCTAAAGAATACGTACGTCACGAACATGTGACTCATGCACGGTTATGCATTCAATGCAGGCTTGAGAACCTGGAATGTGACTTGAGTCATGCAACAATTGAATCTCCGAAAGCAAAAGATTCATTCAAAGAATCGTATTCACGGTACTGGACGACACACGTATTTACATCGGAGCTGTAAGAATTGATACGTCGTTGGATGCTTTTTGTGCAAACGAAGGTGCGTTGATCTATAGTCCTCACGTGTGTTTAGCTAGTATGTAAAGCCATTTGAAAGGTTAATAAAATATCCATCCATGTCCTCCTATGTTCCTTGTCATCACTTGGCTTGCCTTGCTCTAGAACATGGGTGTCAAAATCAAGGCCCGCGGGCCAAATCCGGCCCGCCACATCATTTTTTTCGGCCCGCGAAAGCAAATCAAACTTGTTAAATTCCATGACGATTGCTAAAATCTGAGCCAAAATTTCATATTTTTGGATGTCAACCACAATAAAAGTCATTATTCTTGACTTCAGATTTGAAAACGAGTTATTCATTAATTTGCTGTGTGCTCTATATGTAAGAGTTGAAGGGATTTAAACATTCTAATGGGTTCCCCAAGGAAACCATAACTACAATGTGGCCCGCGGCAAAAAATGACTTTGACACCCCTGCTCTAGAATCAAAACAATGGCTTCAGATTCAGAGAAGATGCTTTCTTGTTACTCATCCAGTTATGAATATGATTCAAATAGTTCTGAAGAGGAAAGCATAAATGTTTGCAATCGATTAAAGAAGTCCTCCCGTATCAATTCGAGCAGTCAGGACTCCAATGTAGCGTCCCAGAAAATACACAAGATGGCGCCCGAGCTCCGTTGGAAATGGGCTGATTTGTCAGCTGGGAATTTGTGTCAACTAGTATCAAATAGCAGTCTTAGTGCGACACAATGATTCACCATTGTGTTATTTGTGTTTTTTCCTTCTAATTTCACCATCAACACGAAGTTTTCAGACCAAACAAAGTACCCAAAATGCATTGTGTGTCGCTTTCTCGGTCAGGGGCGTTCCCTCAGTGACGTCACGTCAGGACTCGTCACCAACTCGAAAACAAGACTTCCTGAATATTGAGCACGAGTCTTAAAACGTAAAATATAGCTATATGCGGTGGAATCTTTGTAAAATACGCTGCGTAGAAGTCATTTGAAGTGATTTTACAAATTATGGACGCGTCGGTTGTCCTTTAAAAAAATAACAGGATTTGCAAAACAGAGTCACGGTATGGCGCTTAATCACTCCAGGACCTGGACGCCATGTTGTGATTAATGGAAGAAAATGGTCGGCTGTCTATTAGTAAATCCCGCAGAGGAATGTTTGTGCACTGTCGCTCTGAGACAGAGCAACGACCCAAGAAAAAAAAAAAAAAAAAACCTAGTCGAACCTTTTTAGGGTTGCTAAGTCGAACTTAACTCATTCACTGCCATACGATGTGCAAAAAATGTCTCCACTCCAGTGCCGGGTTTTTTGTCATTTTCACTCAAATTCTAGGACTCACAGAATAGAGTTGTGGACTACATAAACATTCAATGCATCCTAAGAAATATTTGAATTTCTTCTTTCATCCGAAAAAAAAAAGAGTTAATTCCTAAGTTATACCGGTCTGGAGTTATCTGAGCTTGAAAAGGGGGTGGTTATACAAATGGAAAATGCTGCCCCTCGTGGAAAGGAAAAAACATTGCCAGTAAAGCCCCTTTTTTATTTAGTAAGGCTGTGACTAATTAACTATTTTTGGACAGCCACCCTCATTTCAAGCTCATATAAATCCAGATCCATATAATTTAGGAATTAACTTTTTTTCTGATAAAAGAAGAAAGTCTTAGGTTATATGTGTCCGATGTGCCTGATATATGGAACATGTTTCAAAATACATCAATTATAAGGTGCGCCTTATACACTGGAAAATATGGTGTACATGTATACAGGTATCATCCGACTTACGACCGAGTTCCGTTCTGAACAAACGGTCGTAAGTCAAAATGGTCGGAAGTCGAAATACATTCAAAATGTTGAATAGAGACTCGGAGGCTAAATGCCACGCGTAGAATTAAAATTGTAAAAATAGGGTCTGGAGGTCATGGTCGTCAGTACGGGTGGTCGTAAGTCGAGCCGGTCGTAAGTCAGATGTCACCTGTATATATATTTCACAGTGGAATGTTTATGAATTCTTTGAACCTGAGCTTTCTAAGTCAACCTCTCCTTTATCAGATTCAATCGACGGTAATTCCTCATGAGTCGAGTTAAGCTCCGCCCTGTTGCCATGACAACCATCCACCTGGCTAGGAGCCTGCGCGCCGTTAGCATACACCACGCTTCCCTCCGACTTGCTGAAACTGAACAGCTTACCAGGGCTGAATGTCCTGTTGGGGGATTGATTTCGTTCCTGACCAACACCGGTGGTGACCAAAGAGCTCCCCGTCGATCCGGAAGCTGCAGCGGCGGGTTCTTTTTTCACCTCCGTCGACTTTAAAAACTTGAGGAATCCCGGAAGTTTGGCTTCTCCCCCAGTGGGCGATTGAGCCGGGGAACGGGAGCTACTGGAGGAGAACTTACCCTGAAGGGGGATGATCTGCTTGAGCTTCATCACGTTGTTGTTGCCCAATAAGGAGCTGGGTCTTTTGGGTTTACCGCCCGCCGCTTTGTCGTGGTGATGTTGGTGATGGGCGTCCGATTTGTGGCATTCGTTCTCCTGACGCGCTTCCGCCTGTCGATAAAGTTCCTCTTCCTCGCGGCGACGTCGGAGCTGCTGTTGGAAATGTTGCTGCGCCTGCAGTTCGTGCCTCTGGGTGGGAGGTGATAAGCAAAGAGGCTTATACGGTTTGTATCAGCTCCTGGATGTACAGGTAACATCCGACTTACAACCGTGTTCCATTCCGACCAAACGGTCGTAGGTCGAAATGGTTGCAAGTCGAAATCCATTCAAAATGTTCAATAGAGACTAATAGAGGCTAAATGACTCGCAAACTCCACCTCTTTGGTGTCATCACACGGTCGATTGCTGTGCGAGAGTGAGATGCTGGCTGGCTGGTCAAAATTGTACACGTTGCTAGCCTGCTAGCGCATTGCGGTGCCAGGCGTAGAATTAAAACATTAAAAATACGGTCTGGAGGTTGTGGTTGTAAGTACGGGTGGTCATAAGTCAAGCTGGTCTTAAGTCGGATGTTACTTGTAATTGAGTTTTATACAGACGCTCCGCAACTTACGAACGAGATACGTTCCGAACAGTCGTTCGTAAGGTGAATTTGTTCGTAAGTTGCTTCAGTTGTATGGAATGTATGTTCAACATGTTTCCCATTTCTTCATAGATACTTGCAACACTACTGATTTTCCGTCAGTTCCTCCAGTACACCAAAGAAGTCCTCCAGCCTTACCTTTACGAACAAAACGAACAAAGTACGGGTGGTCGTAAGTCGAGCTGGTCCTAAGTCGGATGTCGCCTGTATGTACTTATAAAGACATTTACAATCCTTCTCATTCATCCATTTTCTAACTTGTTGGTGTCGCAGGCCTGCTGTCGTCTATCCCAGCTATTTTTGTGAAGTACGCAGGCTACGCCCTGAAATGGTGACCAGCCAATCACGCGGCACGCAAACACCAACAACCATTCATGCTCACAATCACACCAAAGGACAATTCAGAGTATTCCAATCAAAATGCCATGCATGTTTTTGGAATGATGGAGGCAACCCGAGTACGTGGAGAATTTACAACCTACATTCTAAGGTACTGGTGTCCAATTCAAGGCTCGGGGGCCAAATCTGGCCCGCCACATCATTTTATTCGGCCCGTGAAAGCAAATCAAGCGTTTCAAGTACCGTGACGCTTGCTAAAGTTCCAACCAAAATGTCAAATTGTCTAATATAAACCACAATAACATAATAATCATTATTATTGACTGAAATTTGAAAACTACCGTATTTTCCGGTGTATAAAGTGCACGGGAGTATAAGGCACGCCCCCAATGAGTGGTGTATTATCAAACTTTTTCCATATATAAGACGCACTGGACTCCGCAAGTTCTCAATGATACTTTACAGTGACAGACAAGCATAGAGAAAAAATAGATACAATATTAGCTATCTATTCGCTAGCTATTAGCTATCTATATTTCTCACTATAAGGCGCACCGTCTTTGGAAGAAAATAGCTATTAGCTATCTATCTGCTAGCTACAAAATACTATAATTTTAAAAAATTGACAACAATATGACATCACATTTCACGTCACAGGCAAGCTTCGCCAAGGTCAAAGGTCTTTCAAGTTATATCCCAACTATACCTTGAAAGCTTCCCTTCGTCGGTATTCGAGCTTGGCCATTTCTTCTGCTACCCAACCGGGAATATCGGGGATGGCAACATGGATGATGTACTTTAGGAGGATGGCAAAATGCTGGAAACCACCACACCACAAAGGGACATGCTCAACACATGACAAGGTCCATATGTCATATTTAAATTTTATTCTTTATGCAGGGAAATAAATAAATACATCAAATGTGTGAGGCTTTGTGTGCGCTATGGGTTATAAACACATAGCACCAAACAAAACCATGAGGATAAACTATTTAGGTATAATAATAATAATAATAATACATAATAATACATTTTATTTTCAAGCGCTTTTCAAAGTTCTCAATGATACTTTACAGTGACAGACAAGCATAGAGAAAAAATAGATACAATATTAGTTATCTATTCGCTAGCTATTAGCTGTCTATTCACCAGCTATTAGCTATCTATTCACTAGCTAAGAGCTATCTATTCGCTAGCTATTAGCTATCTGTTTGCGAATAGATAGCTATTCGCTAGCAATTAGCTATCTATCTGCTAGCTAATAACAATAATAATAATAATAATAATAATAATAATACATTTTATTTTCAATCGCCTTTCAAAGTTCTCAATGATACTTTACAGTGACAGACAAGCATAGAAAAAAAATAGATACAATATTAGCTATCTATTCGCTAGCTATTAGCTATCTATTTTCTCACTATGCGCTAGCTATTAGCTAGCAATTAGCTATCTATTTGTTAGTAAATAGATAGCTATTCGCTAGCAATTAGCTATCTATCTGCTAGCTAATAACAATAATAATAATAATAATAATAATAATAATAATAATACATTTTATTTTCAAGCGCTTTTCAAAGTTCTCAATGATACTTTACAGTGACAGACAAGCATAGAGAAAAAATAGATACAATATTAGCTATCTACTCGCTAGCTATTAGCTATCTATTCGCTAGCTAGCTTGCTATCTATTTGAGTTACTTCCGGATTGAGTGAACGCTGGCTCACCCACCGGAAAAAAAAAATCCTGTGACTGTAAAGTGAGCTTGAGAGTTTTGAAAGGCGCTTATAAATGAAATGTAGTATTCTTATAAATCAATGCAGACTGAAAAAAAGGGTAGTGTGATTTACTACAAGTCCACTAGAGGGTAGCATTAGCCAGGAAATAACTGACCGACCAGAACATTGCTTACCTCCAACAAAACAATGGAGACGACTATCATCTCAGGACTCAACCAGGGAAAAAGACGCTGCAGTTGACCACACTGGCCAATCAGGTAACAGTTGACGATAATGGCGATGAAGCCCATGGCCTCCATTGCAGTCTAGTGGTTGAGAGAGAATTACAGATGCTTATTTCTCTCCCTCGAGAAGCTAAAAGGGAAGCACACTGACCTGCCATTGGCCAATGTTCTCCACCCGTTGTCCGAAAGGCCTCTGCAGGCCCGTGCAGAGCTTGAGGGCATCGCTACGGATTTCGATGATATTATTGAGGAGTGCGCACATGGCGGCCAGAGGAAAGGCGGAGGAGAAGAGCACCACGTAACCAAATTGAATGAACATCTCCTGGTAGTCCTGAAGAGTATCCTGCATGACACAACAGTTTTGTTCAGGTTCAATAAATTTGAAACTTTTAAATGCATGTCCAACTGTTATGAATTATTATGTACATTATTTTGGTGTTGCGCAACATGCTGTTCATGTTTGCGTACCTCATACGTCTGCATACAACTTTCGATCTCAGCCTGCGCCAAAGTCACAGTTTGGGGTTCTTCCGGTGGATCAATCCAGGACTTTTTGTCCTCTTTGGCCTCGTCCAAAAAGTTTTTTCTTCTCTGACGGAGATTGTTTGATTCTCTTGAAGAGGACATCGTGGTACTCTCTTTCGTGTCCTGTCAATGCAAAATTGTGTGCATTTGAAATGGTATAATAATACTGCAGATATAACGATGAAAAGGTTTCCTCAGCCGTCATCTGTACTTCTTTGAAGGTGTCGGACGTTTTGCTTCTTATCCAAGAAGCTTCGTCAGCAAACTAAAGGCTTACTGGTAGTTTCGGCCCTATATATAGAAAATATATGGTTTGAAAGGGGAGTAAAAGAAGCTATTTTCGTAAAACAGCAAAATCCTTCCCTTAACCGCCATGGTGGGGTGAGGTTCAATTTGGATCGTTCGTACAATAGCCTGCTTAGGCAACATAGGCTTAGTTATGCTGATGAGGTGATACCAGGGCAAATTGGGCAATCAGGCCAGTCGTCAGTCAGGACAAGAAAAATAATCAGTGGAGCTGCAGGGATTAGTCCTCGGCTCCCCCACAACCTGAGAGCAGGGACCAATCATAGCAGAGTCCGGCACCGCCACGTCTGGACAGTAGGGATGTATGTAGAGGGCTGAAACTACCAGCAAGACTTTAGTTTGCTGACGAAGCTTCTTGGATAAGAAGCGAAACATCCGACACCTTCAAAGAAGTACTAATGACGGCCGAAGAAACCTTTTCATCGATGGACCACTCCTGTACGACTGAGGGCGAAAAGTAGTTGGTATGCCAAGGTAAAATGTTCATAAATTTAACGTTCGTAAACAAAAAGTTCGTAAGCCAAGGGGTTTGTAAACCGAGGTATCACTGTCTTAGATTTCGCAAATGGAAAGATGGCGGACAGTCAGCTCACCTGAGACAACATTTCCAGATCGCTGTCGTCGTCACAACTGTCAAAAATACCGGATGGACCCATTCCGTTCTCCACCAGCGTGGGACTGTCCTCGGGGAAGGCGTCGTCCGCCGACTGCGCTTCGGCCGTGAAGTCCTGGTAGTCGACCTTCTCCGTGAAGCTGACTTTGCGTTGCTTCAGGACGCTGTCATTCATATCCCACTCTTCTTCCGTCAACCTGAATCCGGCTTTCAAATCCCATCTCGTTTTCGGTTGACTGTCCACACCCACGCCGGCGCTGTCTCCGGCCTGGAGTCCTCTGGACCCCAGGAGGGAGTACGCCGTCATTGACGCTTGGGCTTTTCCCAGAGCCAGGCGGCCATATTTGAGCATGATGGCTTGGAGAAGCTCCCGCAGGGCCTTGGGGGTGAATACCCCGAGCTTGTTTTGTTCGTAAAGGTAAGGCTGGAGGACTTCTTTGATATTCTGGAGGAACTGACGGAAAATCAGTAGCGTTGCAAGCATCTATGAAGAAATGGGAAACATGTTGAACATGCATTCCATACAACTGAAGCAACTTACGAACAAATTCACCTTACGAACGACCGTTCGGAACGTATCTCGTTCGTAAGTTGGGGAGCGTCTGTATAAAACTCACAAGTAACATCCGACTTATGACCAGCTCGACTTACAACCACCCGTACTTACGACCACGACCTCATTTTAAAAATTTTACTTCTACGCCTGGCACCGCAACGCGCGAGCAGGCCGGCAACGTGTACGACAATTTTGGCCAGCCATCCAGCCAGCATCTCACTCTCGCACAGCAATCGACCATGTGATGACATGTGAGAGAGGTGGAGTTTGACAGTCATTTAGCCTCCGATGCTCTATTCAACATTTTGAATGGATTTCGACTTACGACCATTTTGACTTACGACCGTTTGGTCGGAACGGACCTCGGTCGTAAGTCGGATGTTACCCGTACTTGAATTGCTGATGACTAAAGAATACATATTTTATAAGTGAGGCTTCATTTGTTTGCATTATTCCAACATTTCCCACTCATAGTCAGTACCAGTCGACAGTAAGTAGTAGTTTGTCTCGCTCTCCAAAAATACTGACAGTACTGATTTGTAACACCATTGAATATTTTATGCGAAAAAAATATGTTTGCATTTCTTGATTCATTCTGTAGAAGCCAATGAAATGATTAAGCATAAAATTTCTTCCAAAAATCACATTTTCAGATAATGGTATCGAAAGGGTTAATGAAAACTAGTTTTCAAATTTGAAGTAAAAAAAAAAAAAAAACATGACTGTTATTGTGGTATACATCAGAAATTTTAAAATTTTGGTTCAGGTTTTAGCAAGCATCATGGAATTCCACGAGTTGGATTTGCTTTCGTGGGCTGAATAAAATGATGTGGTGGGCCAGATTTGGCCCCTGAGCCTCGACTTTGACACCTGTGTTATATATGCTTTTTTTTTTTTATTCGGGCCAAAAATGCCTTACTATACAAGGTAATTTTTTTCATGTAAAAAAAACTGGAATTTGACGACTTTAATTTGCTTTTGCGGGCCGAATAAAATGATGTGGCGGGGCAGATTTGGCCCCTGAGCCTTGACTTTAACACCAGTGTTATACATGCTTGTTTTTTTTTTCGTGCCAAAAATGCCTTACTGTACATGGTAATTTTGTTTTTCATGTCAAAAACTGGAATTTAACGACTTTAATTTGCCTTTGCGGCCCGAATAGAATGATGAGGCGGGCCAGATTTGGCCCCTGAGCCTCGACTTTGGCACCTGTGTTATACATGCTTGTTTTTTTTTTCGGGCCAAAAATGCCTTACTATACAAGGTAATTTTTTTCATGTAAAAAAAACTGGAATTTGACGACTTTAATTTGCTTTTGCGGGCCGAATAAAATAATGTGGCGGGCCAGATTTGGCCCCCGACCCTCAACTTTGACACTTGTGTTATACATGCTTGTTTTTTTCGTGCCAAAAATGCCTTATTATACATGATAATTTTTTTCATGTAAAAAAACTGGAATTTGACTACTTTAATTTGCTTTTGCGGGCCAAATAAAATGATGTGGCGGGCCAGATTTGGCCCCCGGGCCTCGATTTTGACACCTGTGTCATAGAGGATATCGTCACATTATTGGTGGAAAATGATTACATTTTGAAACGTTTTATCTTGGCATTGATCGCTGATCGCATTCTTGTCTCACCTCCTTGAGTCGCTCCATATCCTTGAGGTAGAATCCAATGTAGAAAAGACTTAGATAAGAATTGATGAATTCAAACTGCACAAAAACAGAAGTCAGTAGTCACCCTTAATTGAATCTGGTGTTACCGCTAAATGTGAATGATGGATGACTTACAAAAACCATCTTGATGATGAGATTATTGTCATAGGCACTCTGAAGTCGATAATTTTCTAGGGGGGTGGGGGGGGAACCAAGAATCATGGAGTTAATCACTCAAATGACTGTCAATATAGTATTTCAATGCGACAAAAATGGCGCTTCACGCCTGATGCTTACCCATGTCATTGAGCCAATAGGCGATCTTCTTATAAACCTCATCACATATAGTGACCGTGATGGCCAGCAGAATTTTAGGGATAAATCTTGTGATACTCGGTAGCTCCTGAATCTCCATCACCACTTCCTGGAAAGTCAGTGAGTACGCCACATACTTAAAAAGTTGCGACGCAATCCATTTTTTTTTTACTCTCACACAAAAGCATTTGATTTTCTTCCAAAGATAACCATGTGCCTAAAACGCAGGTGCGTAACCCAAACCTATACTGTAGCACCTTATAATGTGGTGTTCCTTATATTTGAAAAACTTTAATATATTTATACATTATATTTGAAAAACCTTTTTCATTCATTATACAAACGAATTCAACGTACAAACGAGATACATTTCCGTACGGTTGTTCGTAAGGTGAATTTGCTCATAAGTTGCTTCAGTGCTATATTTTGTATGGAATATATGTTGACGGCTTATATAAGTAGGTTTAAGGGTTGGATAAGTAACCTGAATTGGTTTGCACAGACGGTCCCCAACCTACAAACGAGATACGTTCGGAACGGTCGTTCGTAACTTGAATTTGTTCGGAAGTTGATTCAGTGCTATGTTTTGTATGGAATGTATGATTAACGCTTACATAAATGTTTAAGGTTGATATAAGTATGTTTAAGGCTTGTATAAGTTACCTGAATTGGTTTGTACAGACGGTCCCCAACTTACGAACAAGATATGTTCCGAAAGGTCATTCATAAGGTGAATTCATTTGTAAGTTGATTCCGTGTTATATTTTGTATGGAATGTATGTTTAAGGCTTATATAAGTATGTTTAAGTTTTATCTAGACATGTTTAAGGCTTGTATAAGTAACTTGTATTGGTTTGTACAGACGGTCCCCAACTTACGAAGGAGATACGTTCGGAACGGTCGTTCGTAACTTGAATTTGTTTGTAAGTTGATTCAGTGCTATATTTTGTATGGAATGTGTGTTTAAGGCATATATAAGCATGTTTAAGGTTTAAATAAATATGTTTAAGGCTTGCATAAGTAACCTGAATTGGTTTGTACAGACGGTCTCCAACTTACAAACGAGATACGTTCGGAACGGTCGTTCGTAACTTGAATTTCTTCGTAAGTTGATTCAGTGTTATAGTTTGTATGGAATGTATGTTTAAGGATTATATAAGTATGTTTAAGGTTTACATAAATATGTTGAAGGCTTGTAGAATCAGAATCATCTTTATTGCCAAGTATGTAGAACACACAAGGATTTTTTTCCGCTCGAACACGCTGCACTAGTATCATCAGCAAAAAAAATGCAAAAAGGTAAGTAACCTGTATTGGTTTGTACTGAAAAATAAACATTTAATACAATATATGCTCTAGAAATCTTCAACTGGAGAGAATACGACATGTTACTGCAAAAAAATGTTTGTATGTACCGTTGTTCATGTTCGTAACTTGAGTTTTTACAACTCAAATGTTCATAAGTAGGGGAGCGTCTGTAGTGCGCTGTGCCTTCTATACGGAAAAAAGTTTTGAAAATACACCATTCATTGGGGGTGCGCCTTATACACCGGAAAATACGGTATATTTGATGGGCTAGCCCCGTCAATAGCGATTCTACAAATCCACGTCGGCTATCTCGTGTGTTTCTGTGATGCAAACCTGTAGTTCCAAACAGAGCAGCATAATGATGAAGACAAAACAGAGACAGAGAAGGCAGATGGGGAGGCTGACCAGCCATCTGAACAACGCCCTCTTCCACGGAGGATAGTAGAACTCGTCACAGCCTGTTATGGGACTGCAGCGTTTCACACCCTACAGGTCGAAGAACAAGGATAAAAGAATTCCGAAATTTCCTTTCCAAGAATTTGCAGTTCAGTTTTATGGATCTAACATTGATGTTGACATACCCTGAATTGTGGTCTGGGCTCTTCCAAGGACTCTACGGGGGTGTCAAGTGTGCCCCACTTGTAGGCCAGTTCGGCTTCTCGTCTCTTCCAGCGTTCCAAAAACAAGGTCGCCCACACAACGTTGAAGAGTGCAAATACCACACAGCATATGTCCTGACTGGTCTAAAAAAACAACAACAACAACAACAACAACACAAATGGCATTGGCGGATAGAAAAAAATGAAAATTCACATACACAGGAAATATATTCCACATGGGCATCAATTATTCAAATACAGTAACTAAATTACGATTGCAGTTGAACAATCGAAAGAAGGGAATTTTAATTCTTTAACCCTTTCTGGGACAGCGATTACTACAGTGCATGGTGTCAAAGTCAAGGCCCGGGGGCCGAATGTGGTCCGCCACATCATTTTATTCGGCCCATGAAATTTATTATAATTATTATTATTATTATTAATATTATCATGTATCATGTATTTCTTTTTTTCTACTTTCATTCCTATCATCACTTTGCTGCTGTGAAATGTAAATTTCTCCACTGTGAGACTAATAAAGACGAATCCAAATCAAAATTGTTATTATTATTATTATTATTATTATTATTATTATTGCAAAAAAGACTTTGACACCCTTCTCATTATTTGTGCATAAAAGACAATAATAATAATAATAATAATAATAATAATAATGATAATAATACTAATACTAATACTAATACTACTAATACTAATACTACTACTACTACTACTACTACTACTACTACTACTACTACTACTAATAATAATAATAATAATAATAATAATAATAATAATAACACATTTCATTTATAAGCGCCATGTCAATGTAAACTTTAAGATCACACTATTTCGATCTTTTGACACATTTTTACATCCATGTTTTTCCACTATCGGGGAAAGCCGTAGAATCTAAAGAAAAGCCAAGCAAGTCCAAGGAGGAACAAGCCAACTTCCAAACAGCAAGAACCATGCCCGGACTTGACCAACTTGACGTCCCAAATCGACATTCCGAAGCAATCCTTCTTTTCTGTCAGGTTGCTGTAGCAACGGTGAAATTCTCAAAGGTACCTGATCCGCTTCTGCAAGTATCCACAGGAGAAAGCCAATGACTGCAGGGTAAAGCATCGAGTTGGTGTAGAAACCAAGCCAGGCAAAATACATGCTGATCTTCACTCCAAAGTAGTCGCAGATATCATCTGGAAAATATATAATAATAATAATAATAATAATAATAATAATAATAATAATAATACAGTAAAGTCTCGTTATATCGATATTCTCGGGAGTCGGAAAAAATATCGTTATAACCAGACTATCGATATATCCGATCCTGCGGCATCTAAATTTTCTCCTGGCGTTCATAGAAATAGTATCGTAATAAGCAGTACTATTGATATAACCGATATCGATATCACCAGACTTCACTGTAATAATAATAATAATAATAATATTAGTCTGTGACTGTAAAGTGTCCTTGAGAGTTTTGAAAGGCGCTTATAAATGAAATGTATTATTATTATTATTATTATTATTATTATTATTATTATTATTATTATTATTATGGTTATGGTTATTATTATTATTATTATCCATACCGGTTAATCCTCATTCGCGTTGCAGGGGGATGATATGCGCCATTCTTTGCAGAAGATAAATAACATATGCCTTTGACTATTATTATGATGATGATTATTATTATATTATTATAATATCATTGTATTATATCACTGTATTATATTATTGTATTATTATTGTATTGCATTATTATTATTATTATTATTATTATTATTATTATTATTATTATTATTATTATCATTATTATTATTATTATCATCATTATTATTATTACATTACATTACTCTTATTCTTACTCTTACTATTATTATTATTACATTACTCTTATTATTATGATTATTATTACATTACTCTTACTCTTATTATTATTATTATTATTATTATTATTATTATTATTATCAAGCTTACTTTTATTATCATCATTATTATTATTATTATTATTATTATTATTATTGTTATTATTATTACATTACTCTTACTCTTATTATTATTATTATTATTATTATTATTATTATTATTATTTTTTTATTATTATTATTATTATAAACAACCTGCATTTACCCGCACACGGTGATATTTCAGTGAACCAACCTAAAGGCTGCCTTTCACAAACAGCCTGGACCCAGGACGTCATCAGTTGATTTAGGATCCTCTGCTCGTGGAGAGGAAACATCTGATGGATCACGCCACGGGCCACCAGCTCTGGAACTTGGCCACAAAAGAAATACATTTGGAATAATGCAGCAAGATAAAAAACAAATAAAATAAAATAAAAATTAAGTTGTTCAAAATAATAATAATAAAAAAGCTTACTGATGGGTTGTCCCTCCAGAAAGTGAATATTGTGAAGCACTTCTCCCTGTTTAGCTCGCAGATTGTCAAGCCAGTACTTGATGATGCTCTGACGCTCCTACAAAATAAAGGATGAGGATGAGACCAGGTTCAGGTTTTCTTTTTCAAAAGAAAATTTCACGACACATTTTTTTCTTTTTTTTTTTTGCACCTGACAGATCTGGGAAATAACATTTTTCAACATTGTTCAATTTATACCCTCAAAAAGAGCGTCAACGTAGCGCGCCGATGCGTTATGTGGAACTGCCGCGGCTTGGAATTGAAGTGGATTTACGTGGGACAGGAGATGTGAGACAATCTTTTTTTCGTCAATGAATGCTACAGCTTCGTGTTTGCTTTCAACATTTAGCTTGTAGCAGATGTGGACATTTCACCATCTTTCGTGTTTATTTTCACCTGGCAGATTTGGGAAATAAATTTTGCTCTGAAAGGAGCGAGATGTGGAACTGTCGCAGCTTGGAATTGAAGTGGATTTACGTGAGACAATCTCTTTTTTCCTCAATGAATGCTACAGCTTCGTGTTTGCTTTCAACATTTAGCTTGTAGCAGATGTGGACATTTCACCATCTTTCGTGTTTTTTTTTTTCACCTGGCAGATTTGGGAAATAAATTTTGTTCTGAAAGGAGCGAGATGTGGAACTGTCGCAGCTTGGAATTGAAGTGGATTTACGTCTGACAATCTGTTTTTTTTTCGTCAATGGATGCCACAGCTTCGTGTTTGCTTTCAACATTTAGCTTGTAGCAGATGTGGACATTTCACCATCTTTCGTGTTTTTTTTTTTACCTGGCAGATTTGGGAAATAAATTTTGTTCTGAAAGGAGCGAGATGTGGAACAGTCGCAGCTTGGAATTGAAGTGGATTTACGTGAGACAATCTGTTTTTTTTTTGTCAGTGGATGCTACAGCTTTGTGTTTGCTTTCAAAATTTAGCTTGTAGCAGACTTGCACATTCCACCATGACGTCCCTGATCCACTGGTGAAAAGGACGCTCTGTATTGTATGACTGTCTATATCTTTTGTGTTGTGTCACATTATAATAAGTAATAATAATAATAATACATTTCATTTGTAAGCGCCTTTCAAAACTCTCAAGGTCACTTTACAGTCACAGGATCATTTTTTCCTGCGGGTGAGCGGCGGCAGCCACACACGCCAGCGTTCACTCAACCCGGAAGTAACTCAAATAGATAGAAAGCTAGCTAGCTATTTGTTATTGTTTTTTTGTTTTGTTTTGTTATTTTGACTTCAAGATGGCGCCGCGGGAGCGGCTGCCTTTACAGCAGCTCCTGGATTTTGTTTTTTCTACTTCTTCCTTTCCTTTTCTCTTCCTTTCATCACTTTGCTGCTGTAAAATGTAAATTTCTCTACTGCCGGACTAATAAAGGCTAATCCAATCCAATCCAAAATAATTATTGACATAAAAATAAAAAAAAATAGGTGTTTTTTGTGAATCTACATGCTGTCTGTCCTCCATCCAACACTCAAATCAAACGGCCGTTTGTGAGGTCAAACCTGCGATGTAAAGAAGCAGAGCTCGCTCTCGATATTCTCATAGATGTTGTCTTCTTCACAAGAGAAACGTCGCATCCCGCCGCCAAACTGGGGCTTGACCGCTTTGTGCATACTCATCTGTTCCGCTCCCCGGAGTAAACTGAAGACAAAAGTGCAACCGGGTTGAAACCGGAGGGAAAAATTAGCATTTGCTAACATCGTTTGCTACTACTACTACTACTAAAGTACATTTTGTATTTACAACAAACATAAAACAAAGTATTCCTACGAGCGTCTTACTTCTCAAACGTCGTGGTGATGAAGAAGGCGTAAGCCTGCGTATGTTTATGCTGTCGGACTTGAATACTGACTTGTGGGATTCCGACCCGGATCTGATTCAAGAGCCATAGCAGAGTATGGTCATCGACTGAATCTAGCGAGAGAGATATGGAAAGTGTGTGAGAGAGAGGAAAATAAAAGAGAGAGACAGAGGGAGAGAGAGAGAGCAAATCATTAGACAGACCATTTATCGTATGACAAAGGAAGAAAGTACAGTAAAGTCTCGTTATATCGATATTCAAGGGAGTCCGAAAAAATATCGATATAACCGGGACTATCGATATATCAGACCCTGTTTGCATGTAATTTTCTCCGTGCGTGCATAGAAATAGTATCGATATAACCGGGACTATCGATATATCCGATATCGATATAACGAGACTTTACTGTATGTGGAACGGTCGCGACTTGGAATTGAAGTGGATTTATGTGGGATAGGAGATGTGAGACAATGTCTTTTTGTCAATGGATGCTAATGCTTCGTCTTTGTTTTCAACATTTAGCTTGTAGCTAAATGTTGCACATTTCACATCTGATGACGTCTCTGATCCACTGGCGAAAAGGAGGCGTTGATCATCGAGAACTACTTCATACAACAAAGATAGTGCAGAAAGTGCTTAAGAGTGAATGCCTGTCTCGTGTTGTCAGATTATTTGTTATTTAGGTTTTTTTTTACTTCAAGATGGCATCGCGAGAGTGCCTTTACAGCAGCTCCTGTATTTTGTTTTTCTACTTTTTCCTTTCCTTTCCACTTACTTTCATCACTTTGCTGCTGTGAAATGTAAATTTCTCCACTGCGAGACTCATAAAGGCTAATTCAACACAATCCAAGCCATAAAAATGGGGCTTGTATCAACCAGATTGAGCCAACTGTTTAAAAAAAATACCTTTTTGGTACATTTGAAAGGTACTGCTTATCTTTAAACCCTTTCTTGCACTCTGTAGCTCACAGGTGTCAAAGTCGAAGCCCGGGGGCCAATTTTGGCCCACCACATAATTTTATTCGGCCCGCAAAAGCAACTCAAGTGTGTGAAGTGCTTTGTTTTTTTTGTGATTTCCTTTTAATTAAAACGCCTCGTCAAAAAGCTTGACAATACCTGGGAATGTCATCAGGATGTCACAGTTTTCCGTGGGAACCATCTTCAGCCAGGACTTTCTGGATAAAATATAATGCCGGGCCTGCAGGAGCCTCTTCCCAAACAGTTTATCTAGAGAGGAGATGGCAAGAAGATGTCAATTTGCATTTGTTTGATGAAAACATCCATTTTCAAGCGTTAGCATTGAAAGAGTATTCCATATCAGAATATGACAGGAAGATAAATGAATGAATTGCCGTTTTTGAATATACAGTAAAGTCTCGTTATATCGATATTCAAGGGAGTCCGAAAAAATATCGATATAACCGGGACTATCGATATAATCGACCCTGTTTGCATGTAATTTTCTCCGTGCGTGCATAGAAATAGTATCGATATAACCGGGACTATCGATATATCCGATATCGATATAACGAGACTTTACTGTATATTTTTTGTTGTTGACTCTTAGGGCCCATTTAGTAGAAATACAGCAAAAAACGTACATGTGGCGTGAAATATTTATCGCAAGAGGTTTACTGAAACGGTGTCAAAGTCATTTTTTGGCCATTGGCCATGTAGCTACGGTATCCTCTCAGGGGCCATTTTGATTTTGGGGAAGCCATTAGAATGTTTAATCCCCTCGACATAGTACATGTAAACCGCACAACAAATTAATGAATAACTAGTTCTGAATCTGAATCTAATCTGAAATCAAGAATAATGACTGTTATTGTGGTTTACATTTGACAATTTTACATTTTGATTTGGAGCAAGCATCATGGAATTTCACACGTTTGATTTTGCGGGCCGAACAAAATTATGTGGCGGGCCAGATTTGACCCCCGGGCCTTGACTTTGACACCAGTGCTTTAGATCTTTCAAAATTCAAAACAGAAACCTGGAGCTGCGCCCTGTATCCTTATACCATGCAGTACCACCTACAGTAAAGTCTCGTTATATCGATATCGGATATATCGATAGTCCCGGTTATATCGATACTATTTCTATGCACGCACGGAGAAAATTACATGCAAACAGGGTCGGATATATCGATAGTCCCTGTTATATCGATATTTTTGCGTATTCCCTTGAATATCGATATAACGAGACTTTACTGTATTTAAAATTGCATTTTCTGTGTAGCTCTATCTCTTGTTTCTGTTTATAATTGTATTTTATTAATTATAGTATCTAGTGAGTTGGCATGGGCTCTTTTAAAGCGTTATATAGCACTTTAAATAACCACCATTTCATTAAATAACACATCGAGTTCCACTGGGAGCGATTTCGTACCACCATCTGCATCATATTGCTAACCGAACCCCCCAACACCCCCTCATTTTCACCTCCAAAGCATCACCCAAATTGCGACTAATCCCCCATAGACTTTAAACACGCGTGGCCCATCTATTGGAGACTTACCGAGCACACCGTGCGTTGCTGAAAACGGCCCCTGTTGCTGGTGCTGGTCGTCAGTCCGACGTTGCAGTTCCCCAACGGGCGTCTTCTCCATCTTTGGCGCCGCACAGTGCTGGTTTTCTGCAGCATCGATGTCAGCCGCTTCGCCGCCCGTCGCGTGCATGCTGCTTCACATGTATCCAGGGAGGGGGGGGGGGGGGGAAAAGGGTGTTGCTTTTTTAATGCACGACCATGGCATGCGAAGTTGGAAGCCTAGTGAGAAGAACGAGGAAAAGGAGGGGGATCGTGAAAGTGACACGTAAAGGAGCCCCGGTCGAGGAGGGCGGCGAAGTGGGGGGGCAGCGTCACACGCCTGTTTGGAGATAATAATAATAATACATTTCATTTATAAGATAAAATGATGCGAAAGGATTGTAGCAAAACTGAAGCCTCGCAACAACTCGATAGAATACACAAAGTCTGTTTTCATTGCTGAGAGTGGCGTTTCGAGACAAATCAACTGCACCATCTAGCGGAAGAGGATATTTTAGCTATGCCTGTTACCACAAATAATAATGATAATAATAATACATTTCATTTATAATCGTCTTCCAAAACTCTCAAGGACATTTTACAGCCACAGGATATGTTTTCAGCGTTTAAGCAGCGGAAGGAAGACCGCCAGTGTTCACTCAACCCGGAAGTAAAACACATATACGGTCATAGATACAATAACAGTCAAATAAAGTTTTCACTATTTGATGACAATCGCTGATAGAAGCAGATAAACATAAATGTATTATTTGCAGTCCATTAATCTATTGGTGTGTTAAAAAAAAAGCTTTGGTTTCGTCTGACTGATTACTTATTAGTGCAGTATAACTTCTTGTCATTGTCTAGTTCGGCCCAAAAATGTGTTTTACATAAATTTGCCGTCTGAGTGTGGATTGTACTTTGATATTTTAGTTTTTTTTGGGCGTTTTTGCGTTCGACAACACAAGTAATCTACAAGAGAGGTCCTCAACCCCAGGCCGCGGACTGGTACCGCGCAGAAAGAATAAATAATTTACATACGTAATTTCTGTTTTATTTATTATCTGAGTCCGAATTCCGTTTTATTTTGAAAAATGAAAAATTACCACCTTACATCCGTCTATGATTTAATCTTGACGCATGACAAAACGCTTGTCTAGGTCACGTGATACATATCGCTAAAATTAGCCCAAAATACGATGTTACATTATGTTGTTGTTGGCGCGATGTTACCAGGACTCTACTAATAAAGTTGTATACAAATACACAATTGATTCACGTTCATTATTATATTTAAAAGAAAGGAAACAAACAGTTTCCATACCTGTCGTATCATTTTATTTTGTTGTATTTAAAATATTGTCTGACATTAAACCAGTCCGTGGTACAAAAAAGGTTGGGGACCTATAATATAGAGTCAAATTTTAACATGGTCTACTCTATATTTACTATGAATCACAATGACCTCCAGATGGCGCCAAAGAGCAAATCTGGAGGCCAACACGGACAGGACAGTAAATAATAATATACGTATTTCACTCCTGTGGTTCCATTAACCCTTTCTGCAATTTTTTTTGTGAAAAGCGTTCCTTTTTTTCAGACTAATGTATTTATTTAATTTCTAGATGGTATCATTGATGCTGGTTATGAAAACAGTTTATAAATCCTGCCTAGTTTGTTCAGCAATTTGGGGGGGGGGGGGGGCATCACAAATTATGCTTTGACTGCGGTTTAATAGAAGTGACAAAAGTGTCTAAAAGCAGAAAACGACAGTCTTTTCCTCAATATAATTCTCTATCAGAAAGGGTCAAAGGTCAAGGTCACTGAGATTGACATTAAGAGGAAGCCCTCTGCTCAGGGTACGTAGCCAGTACTGTATTTCCCTTCCTGACTCAATGGCTTTACCAGGACAGGCCATGGGACCACGAGACAGTTGCGAGCAAATAGGAAATGCAATTAGAAGTCACAGAAAAGGAGGACATTAGCAAGCAAAGACAAAAGAGGTCAGATTTGGACAACCCCAGGTGAGGAAGGACGTTGCAATCATAAGCAACTGTTCCCTTTCCTGCACCAGGAGGGGCCTGGAAGAACGTTTGGCCAGGCTGCGACACAATAGTTTGTCAAGCTGCGCGTCACTGCCGTGAGGCGACATCCCAGAATCGCAACCAGAGACCAGTCGGAAACATTTTGGAAATATTTCCGATCCTTATCAAAGTCAATAAACGGAAGGATCACGAAAATGAAGCGTGGCAAAAAAAGTCACCAGTCAGGCGAGAAGTCACAATGCCATTGAGCGCCATTCCCAAATTTGTTCGGGTTTTGGTTTTGCTTGCTGGGGTGCTGATAAAGCGCTGGCCAGACCTCTGTGATGCTTTTTCCCTTCCACAAGGGAGCAGTATTTCCCGTTTTAGCATGTTAGCGCTTTGTTCATAATAATAATAATATATTACATTTCTAAGCGCTTTTCAAAACTCTCAAGGACACTTTACAGTCACGGGTTAAGAACTTTTTTTTTGTGGGGTGAGCAGCGGCAGCCATTCGCGCCAGCGTTCACTCTACCCGGAAGTAAAAAAAAAAAACACCAAAAAAACTAAATACAAAAAACTCAAGGGAGTCCGAAAAAATATCGATATAACCGGGACTATCGATATATCCGACCCTGTTTGCATGTAATTTTCTCCGTGCGTGCATAGAAATAGTATCGATATAACCGGGACTATCGATATATCCGATATCGATATAACGAGACTTTACTGTAATAAATAATATGACAACACAAAGACACAGTCATTCATTCTTCAGCAGTTGCTGTACCCTCTTTGTGACATGAAGCAGTTCTAGATGAAAGACATGATTTCTATCCATCCATCCATCCATCCATCGACACAAATTGACCGAAATTTCTATTTCATTTAATTCTTGAGCTCACGAAACAAAATGAAGCGCATCCCTGCTAGCAAAACATCACTATAGGAACATGCAAAACATCCTGTCTGTTTGACTGTGAGAGGATGTCTGGAGCCAACTTGTGGTGCCAATTAATGCTTGGATGCCACTGAAGGCAGCGCTCTGGTCCAAAAAAAGGATTTCCTTTGTATAATATCAAGTGCTTTTCCGCATATGGACTGTGGAAGTTTACTGCAAAGGGGGACTAAATGTGGCAATATATTAAAAGCGCTGGATGTTTTCTTTCGTGTTAATATACTGGTGTGTCCGAACAGAATTCACAGTCATCTTCAAATGTTTTCCTGCATTTTCAGCGCATTTCGGGATTTAATAATAATAATAATAATTATGATTATTATTATTATAGTAATAATATTATTAATAATAATAAACTTCATTTATAAGCGCCTTTCAAAACTCTCACGGTCACTTTTCAGTTACAGGATAAGTTTTTCTGAGGGTGAGCAGCGGCAGTCACATGCGCCAGCGTTCACCCAACCCCAAAGTAACTCAAATAGATAGAAAGCTAGCTAGCTAGCTAGCTAATGGATAGCAAATAAATAGCCAGATAGTCAACAGCTAGCCAGCTCGATAGTTTACAGCCAGCCAGCTAGATAGCCAACAGTTAGCCAGCTAGCTAGCTAATGGATAACAAATACATAGCGAATCTATAGCCAGATAGTCAACAGCTAGCCAGCTAGACAGTTTACAGCCAGCCAGCTAGATAGACAACAGCTGGCCAGCTAGACAGCTTACAGCCAGTCAGCTAGACAGCTAATAGTGAGCTAGCTAGCGAATGGATAGCAAATAAATAGCTAATAGATAGCCAGATAGCCAACAGCTAGCCAGCTAGGCAGCTTACAGCCAGCCAGCTAGACAGCTAACAGCTAGCGAGCTAGCTAGCTAATGGATAACAAATAAATAGCGAATCTATAGCTAGATAGACAACAGCTGGCCAGCTAGACAGCTTACAGCCAGTCAGCTAGACAGCTAATAGTTAGCTAGCTAGCGAATGGATAGCAGATAAATAGCTAATAGATAGCCAGATAGCCAACAGCTAGCCAGCTAGGCAGCTTACAGCCAGCCAGCTAGACAGCTAACAGCTAGCGAGCTAGCTAATGGATAGCTAATAAAGTATTATTATCCCTGTTATTCAGACTGAGTAGTGTCTGATAAAGCATTTACAAATTTTTTATTCATCATTAATTCGTTGAAATCACAGTTATAAAAATCCAATTTCAGGCAAATGATTCGCTATTTTTAAGCATCGCGTGTCACCCAACATTTTACAATGAAAAGTTTTGACACTTGTTGGCAATCAAACACAGTGAAGATCTACGAGATATTTAGATTCTGTTTATAAAGTGTATTTCCACGTTCTTTGGAACACAATAGGTGACGCACACGGGGACAAACAGTTACTTCCCAATCGGAATAGAGTAATATCTCAAGTAGGTTTGTTTATTAAAAAGAGACGGGCACAACCGGACAAAGACGTCTTTATTTACATGTTTGAAAATATCACATGGGTTTGATCTCACAGCTTTATATAATTGTAGATAAGACTAAAAAAAGTGTCACATTCTATATGAAGAAAATAAAAGTGCTTACGTTTGTCTTTGATTTTTTTTTTTTGTATTTAACAACGGCAAGAGAGTATGTTATAAAGCATTTTTTTTTTATACCATGGTGAACAGATGTGAGGTATTGATAAATACCTCGCAGGGTTCAACTTTCTTTGCCTCGATGGACTATCCCATCATTCTGGAAAGTTCTTGTCTCTCTCTGAAAAAACAGTCGAATAGTGGAAGAACGTTACTACAAATATGTCACATCGCTTTACAAACTACAGTGACAGACATACAGTGATATCTCAGTTTACGACCGCTTTAGTTTACGAACTTTTCGCTCTACGAACATTAAATTCGCGAGAATATAATTTCGGCATACAAACTAGTTTTCGGCAAAAAAACCAAACCACACGGAGCGCCGCGGTGGCTGACGGACTAGTTTTCGGCAGATGAACACCAAACCACACGGTGGAACAGCGCCACTGTGGCGGACTATTTTTCCACACCCCCTTAGGGTGCAGACGTGGTTTGCTATCGAGTGGAGTACTTTCGCAATTATGGGACCGAAGAAGACCCCACCACAGGCTAGTGTTGAGCCAAAGAGGACACAAAAGAAAATTACGGTTGAGCAGAAGAAGGAGATCATCAAAAAACACAAACGAGGTTTGTGTGACTTAGCGTCCCAGTACCAGTATGCTAAGTCGACCATTGCTACGTGTGGCTAAGGGTATTTCTGTGTTGTCTAAGCAACGGTCTCAGGGAATAGAAGAGGTTGAAAAACTTCTGTTGATTTAATGAAAAGCAGCTAGCAGGGGACAGTGTGAGGAGGGTATTATCGGCGAGAAAGCACGGCAACTTCACTCGGATATCATCAAAAGGCAACAACATCAACGACCATCATAAAGGTAAATAAACCAACTTTATTACACAGTGCAGTTTATTTCTTTAATTATAATACAATATCACATTTATTATACATAAAATAAGGTATATTTTGTGTAGTTTTAAGGCTTATTTATAGTAGAAAATTATGTTTTATGGGGACCTGGGAACGGATTATTCTCATATTTAATGGTTTCTTATGGAAAATAAATGTTTGGCAGACAAACTTTTTGTCTTACACACACTTTCTGGGAACCAATTAAGTTCGTAAACTGAGGTGTCACTGTATTTATATACAGTAAAGTCTCGTTATATCGATATCGGATATATCGATAGTCTCGGTTATATCGATACTATTTCTATGCACGCACAGAGAAAATTACATGCAAACAGGGTCGGATATATCGATAGTCCCGGTTATATCGATATTTTTTCGGACTCACTTGAATATCGATATAACGAGACTTTACTGTATTTATACATTTATATATACCAATTAAGTGTCCGAGTATAAATATTTGACCACAATCAACAGTTCTACTACGTCATACTTACTCATCGCCGTAAGAGGGGTTGATAATACGTTGCAATTCTTGAAGGTGCTGAGCAACGGTGACTATGTGCACAGAAAAACAAATACAGGACTCAATTTATTACGTCGATACAACACTGTAAACTTTGGAGTCTTTTTTTTTTTAAATTACCTGAACCACCTCCCGGACCGCCGTTCTTTCCTGTTCCAAGTGACGATCCACTTGATGTTCCTCTTCCTACTCCAATCGCTGGCTTACTTTGTCCTGCATTACTGTTGCTTGACCCAAAGCCAAAAAGTCCAGATCCAAGGCCAAAGGGGTTTTTCAGACTGGAAGTCGGTTTATTAGACCCGGTTGAACCTAGACCCGTAGTGCCCAAACCGGATGAACCTTGCCTGTTTAATCCTAACCCTGTTGAGCCAAGACCATTGGAACCTAACGCTGTTGAGCCTAATTTGTTTAAGCCTAACCCAGTGGATCCAAGCCCAGAAGAACCTGACGCTGTCGAGACCTGTTTGTTTAACCCTAACCCAGTTGACCCAAGACTAGAACTTAACCCCGTTGAACCCTGTTTATTGGACCCTGACCCAGTTGAGCCAAGCGTAGAGGAGCCCAAACCAATCAATCCAAATTTATTTAAACTGGATCCAGTTGATCCACTAGTTGAGGAGCCTAACGCAGTTGATCCAAATGTGTTTAATCCTGACCCAGTTGAAGCAAGACTAGGGGAACCCGAGCCGGGCGAACTTAATTTATTTACACTTGATGCTGCTGATCCAAGACTCGGGGAGCCTAACGCAGTTGATCCGAATTTGTTTAATCCTGACCCAGTTGAAGGAAGACTAGGGGAACCCAATCCAGGTGAACTTAATTTATTCACACTCGACGCTGCAGATCCAAGATTCGGCGAGCCTTGAGGGGTTGATCCTAATTTGTTTAATCCTGTCCCACCTGAACCAAGACTCGGTGATCCCAACGACGTTGATCCTTGCCTGTTGATTGACCCGGCGGAACCGAGATTCAAAGAGCCTGACCACGTTGATCCTAATTTGTTTGATCCTGACCCAGTTGAAGCAAGACTCGGAGAGCCTAGTCCTGTTGATCCTTGTCTGTTTGATCCTACACCGGCCAATCGGTTTACTCCAGTGCCGGTTGAACCAAGGCTCGGATTCAACCCATTTGACCCCGCCCATCCATACTGTCCGACACCAGCTCTGGGCAACCCATCGAGTCCAGTCTGAAATCAAATTAAAGTAACGTCAACTTGGAAACAGAAGTAATCGAAAAGGAGTTCAACGGTCCTACAGAAACATACCTTAGCAATACAAGACATATTGAGCTTCTTGAGTTGCTCTTTGAGGTGGTCCATTTCTTTATTTTTGTAGTTGACGCTGTTTTCAAGGACTTCAATATCGCCGCTTAGTCTCATTTTTTCCAATAGAAGCCTCTGCGAGTCCTTGTCGTGTTTCAGCTGAAGCTTCTCGAGGGTTCGTCTGTGCTCTAGGATCAAAGCACTGCGGTTTTGACTGCACACGCGGTAGTCATCGGATCGTCGCAGGTTCTCCGCTTTCAAGCGGCTGTTCTCGGACTGGATCTCAGACATCTGATCACCTACGTTATTCAAGTAGGTCTGGAACCTGTCCTCCACCTCTCGAGACAGACTGGTGCAGTTGGTACGAATCTGCTCGAGGTGCTCTCTCTGTTTCTCACAGGTGAGCTGGAAGGCAATGTGAGTCGGGAAGAGGGATTCAATCTTCAGTAGAAAGGCTCTGGAGACATTGGAGACGCCACTCAAGGACTGAACAAAGTCTTGCTTGCATCTTTGTCTGTTAAACTCAATTTCCTTTTCGTAAATGGACTTGTCCCTTCTTAGATCGATGGCCTCCAGGTTAAGGTTGTCCCTGTCTCTGGCAATCTGGTCCATTTCACTTCTCATTCTGTGCGTCATATGTGTAAAGTTGGACTGCATAAGTTCAAGTTGAGCATTCAAACGTTCCATCTGCAAGCCGCAACCTCCGGACTGAGCCACCATTTGCAGTTCTTGGAGTAAAAGAGAACATACTGTCTATCAGAAGTTGAATTGAACAAAGATACATTTGATATTTTGATCGAGTCATTTGGGATTTTTGATACAAATTGTTCCACTTACGGGGTTGTGGACAATTTGATGAAAAACGTGCTTGGTTCTTGCACATCATCAGCTCCACGAGAGTTTGTTGCTGTTGTATGGTAAAGGGAAAATATTTTTAGCAAAATACAGTAAAGTCTCGTTATATCGATATTCAAGGGAGTCCGAAAAAATATCGATATAACCGGGACTATCGATATATCCGACCCTGTTTGCATGTAATTTTCTCCGTGCGTGCATAGAAATAGTATCGATATAACCGGGACTATCGATATATCCGATATCGATATAACGAGACTTTACTGTAGTAGAAACAGTTGACAACGTTGATTTTACCATGATGTTCTTGACTGGGTATCGAGAACTCTAACAAAATTATAGTTAGAAATTAAAAGGGTCGCATTTCTACATCAAACGTGTTCTATAATGAGGGAGTCTATGGTAAATCAAATGTTCCTCATTGTGGTTTGCAGTTTTGCACTACTTAAAGGACAACCGACGCCGCCGGACAAGTTGCGTCCATAGTTTGTTACATTACTTCAAATGACTTCCACTGAGCATATTTTACAAAGATTCCACGGCATATACTGTTGCGATAGTGCCACTTAGCAGTTTTTTTGACAACGATACTAGTGCAGCGTGTTCTACTGGAAACAAATTCCTTGTGTGTTCTACATACTTGGCAATAAAGATGATTGTGATCTGATCTGATATTTTACGTTTTAAGACTGGCGCTGAATATTCAGGAAGTCTTGTTTTTGAGTTGGTGACGATTCCTGATGTGATGTCACGTCAGGAACGTCCCTGACCGGGAAAGCGACACACAATGCATTATGGGTACTTTGTTTGGTCTGAAAACTTCGTGTTGATGGCGAAATTAGAAGGAAAACACACAAATAATGCCATGGTGAATCGTTGTGTGTTGCACCAAGACTACTATTTGATACTAGTCGACACAAATACGGAAGGACTTCTTTCTGGATGAATAACAAGAAAGCATCTTCTCCGAATCTGAAGCCATTGTTTTGATTCTAGAGCAAGGCAAGACGTCTTGGCGTGACGTCACGAACAAGGGGGCGGGACCTTCTGAAACTCGCCATGTCCTAGGTCCTTTTGAAGTACTTTTGGTACACTTTGAATAATTTTTATTGGTGTTTTGCATTTGACTAAAAATATCGGCCTGTGTGTTTTGGGTATTTTAGATGCTACAAAACGTTTTTCTGATGTCAGTTAGGAAACAAAAAAAATGGTGTCGGTTGTCCTTTAAAAAGGTAAGACAGAGGAAATTCGTACACCACTGCAAAGCATTGTGACAACCACACTAAACACAACAGTGAAGAATACAGTGGGGCGAACTTAATTGGTTCCCAGACAGATTGTGTAAGGCGAAAAGTGTGTATCCCAAAAATTAATTTCACATAGGAAACCATTAAAATGAGAATAATCCGTTCCCACGTCTCCATAAAATATAATTTTCAACTAAATAAGCCTTAAAACTACAAACAATATACCTTATTCTATGTATAATAAATGTGCTATTGTATTGTACTGTATTAACTTTGTAAAATTTGAATTTTAACTCAATGTTTCCAAGAATATCCTTAAATCCAGAATCAAAATCAGAATCGGAAAGCCTTTAATAGTCCCACTTTCAAGTGACTCACCAGCCTCCTGTCCAGATCCTGTATAAACATCGCCGAGATGTTTGCCAAACGGCGAAGTCTCATGAGATCAAAGTCATTGCGGGTCTTCTCGGACAAGGTGACATTGAGTAAGGTGGTCAGGTTTCTCCTCTGCTGCCTTAGGGCGACGTTCTCGATGGAGAGCCGACTGAAGCTCTCCTCCAAATCCTGTATGCGAAGTGTTGAAGCCGAGTCCTGCGTCTTACCATAAACCAAGAAGAGAACCAGGCTGACGATGATGAGCGATTGAATCAGTGAGGAGAAGAAGAAGATGATTCTCAAGTAGTAACCACAGCTCTTGCCCTTTGACTGATACTGCATCTTCTTTTGGCTCTGCTGGCCGGCTTTGGTCACTTGAGTATAGCCGCTGCTATACATGAGTGCTGGTAGCTCAATGTAGGTCCAAGGGAAAGAACCGCAAGTTCATCTGAAGGTACGATAACCTCCTACGAAGACCCGCGACTTATACAAGAGCAGTTCGGAAGACTTAGTCCGTGTATTCAAGAGCCGGTGCCGGTTTGTCTGACAAAGTCATAAATGGGCCAGACGTTTCCGCGGCGTGAAAACATGAGAATGGATGAGATTGTGGGTGAGGTGTGTAAACACGGTAGGAATTTATAAACTGCTTGGTCGCACACTTCCCATGATGGGAAGTTGGCTTGACTTTAGACCCCTCCCATCATTACTCTCAAACGATTTCACAGGGTGGCCTGTCTTTCTGGGATTTCACACCTGACCTCGGTGCATTTTAGTACTCCAAATATTATTTATTATTATATATTTGGTGTCTATTAGCAGGCTATATGGCTGCCTACCTAGCGGGCTATCTTTTTGCTGTCTATTTGCTATCTATCTGGCTATCAAGCTAGCTACCAAGCTGGCTATCTATTTGCTATGTATTTTCTGTCTATTAGCCAGCTATCTGGCTGGCTATCTGGCTGGCTACATAGCTTGCTACCTGGCTGGCAATCTATTTTCTATCTATTTTCTGTCTATTAGCTATCTATCTGTCTAGCTGGCTATCTATCTATCTAGCTACCTATCTGGCTATCTATTTGCTGTCTATTAGCTAGCTATCTGGCTGGCTACCTAGCTTGCTACCTAGTTGGCTATCTGTTTGCTGTCTATTAGCTAGCTATCTGGCTGGCTACCTAGCCGGCTATCTATTTGCTATCTATTTTCTGCCTATTAGCTAGCTATGTGGCTGGCTACCTAGCTTGCTACCTAGCTGGCTATCTATCAGAAAATCAGAAAACCTTTAATCGTCCCACAATGGGGAAATTTGCTATCTATCTGGCTAGCTGGATATATAGATAGCTATCTATTAGCTATATATCTGGCTACCTAGCTGGCTATCTATTTGCTATCGTTTGCTGTCTATTAGCTCGCTATCTGGCTGGCTATTTGGCTGGCTACCTAGCTGGCTATCTATTTGTCTATTAGCTATCTATCTGGCGAGCTGGCTATCTAGCTAGCTATCTATTAGCTATATAGCTAACTAGCTATCTATTAAATATCTCACTAGCTATCTATTGGATAGCTAGCTAGCTTTCTATCTATTTGAGTTACTTCCAGGTTGCGTGAACGCTGGCACATGTGGCTGCCGCTGCTCACCCACAGAAAAACTGATCCTGTGACTGTAAAGTGATCTTGAGAGTTTTGAAAGGCGCTTAGAAATGAAATATTATGATTATTATATATTTTAATTTGCTTTCAAAAGTTTCCTTCTAATCATCAAACCTTTCTATCGGACGAAGTGATGTGAAAATGACCATTTTGCAGAAGTCACCTATAGGTTTTTTTTTTCTTATCTCTTAACAAAGCAATCAATCTCACTGAACGAAAAATGCCCTTATCCGTGTGCCAAAAAACTTTTTTTTTATGGGATCATGAACAGTTTTTCCGGTGCATAGCCGACGGGAAGACAATGCCTCGTGTTATTCTCTACGGGGGAGGACTCTTTGATGCAATGGAGTCTCAGTCCAACATGATGACGTTGGTAAGTTGCCCTCTGTCTCACAGGACGTGCTCACACACACAAATGCAAAATAAAAAAGTAAGCGCTTGACAGTTGTAGTCACCACTTTTTTTTTCTTCTTCTCCCTTGCCAGCTATTGTTGACGTACTTAGACTTCATCGTGACAGGAAACGGTAATTCATAGAGATGATGATGATGATATTTCGAATGTTGTACATTGGATAACAAATGCAGGATATTTGCGAAAATGGAACATGTAAACATTGTGAAGAGATAATTTCATTTGAAGTGGTTTGTTTTTAAGGCTGGTGTAAAAACAAAAAGTCGGGAAGATGTTAAGGTTTATTCGTGGATAAGTGGCTAACACAATGTGCATAAACCACTTGGGAAAACTCGCGGTGTTTTTCCACTTCATATATTTCTCAGAATCAGAAAACCTTTATTTGTCCCACAATGGGGACATTTGCAAAAAAAAAAAATGAAAGATGAATAGTTTTCCTTTTGTTTTTAAAAAATAATAATAATACATTGAATTAAAAGCGCTTGTCAAAACTCTCAAGGTCACTTTACAGTCACAGGATAAGTTTTTCTGTGGGTGAGCAGCGGCAGCCACACGCGCCAGCGTTCACTCAACCTGAAAGTAATAATAATAATAATAATACATTTTATTTCAAGCGCCTTTCAAAACACCCAAGGACACTTTACAATAAAAACAATAAAACAAAGCACATAACAATAAAACTAAGTAAAATGATACATAATAAAATAGCAGATAGAACTATACATTGAAAGCAAGTAAATAGAAAGCGAGCTAGCCAGCTAGAAGATAGCTAATAGATAGCCAACAGATAGCCCATTAGATAGCTAGCCACCCAGATATCTATATAGCTCGCCAGCTACGATAGCAAGATAGCTAGTTAGCGAATACACTGAATGTCACTAAAATACACAGATTTAAAGCTAGCTAGCCAGCTAGTAGATAATAGATAGCCAACAGATAGCTCGCTCGATAGCTAGCCACCTAGATAGCTATATAGCTCGATAGTTAGCTAGCTAATACACTGAATGTCAGTTTAGTCGCTGAACGTAATTGACCCCCCCCCCCAAAAAAAAAAATAATAATAATTTGAACGCAAGATTCTCAGACTTACAAAAAGATGTTTTTTAAATCAAGTAAAATTTTAATAAGTTAAAACTCCCGCACACAACTAGAAATCTAACGAGAGTTCCGTGCGACATGATGACAAGAACCGTTTGGGTAAAAGTAACAATAATAAGAAGAATAAATTGTTGTGATTTCAGGACATGGAGCGCCATTTCCGGATTTGTTGGGGTTTTGTGTTTTTCTTGAGGGGGGGTGCCGATAAAGCACTGGTCAGACCTCTGGCAATGTTTTTTTTTCCTCCTAAGAGTGGTCGCATTGACCTTTTGGACAGCCGCCCCCACTTTAAATGCAGATAACTCTACAACCAAGTAAGCTTAAAATAAACATATCAATACGTATGTCTGTATATGTTTTGTACAGGCACCCCACTTTAAGATCAGATAACTCTAGACTCGTATAACTTAGGAATTAACTCATTTTTTTTTTTAGATGAAAGAAGAGAGTCTAAGGTTTCTTACGCTGCATTCAATGTTTATGTAGTTCTCAAACTCAATATTTTGTGGGTCCTGATATTGGAGTGAAAATGACAACAACCCTGGCACTGGAGTGGACACATATTTGCACATCGTCTGGCAGTGAATGTGTTAAAAACAGAATTCAAGTAGAAGAAGAAGAAGAGAAGAAGAAGAAGAACTAGAAGTAGAAGAAGAACAAGAACAACGACGAGAAGAACACGAACAACGAGAAGAAGAAGAAGAAGAAGAAGAAGAAGAAGAAGAAGAAGAAGAAGAATTTAGGTACTATTAAAGTTTTTATCCCAGTGTTATGGACTGTGGATCTATGATATTAACTTTCCAGGGAATATGCCATTTTTATTTTTATTCAATGTTATGTAATTTCAAATATTACGATATTGTACACATACTCATATTTAGGACAGATCTATCGATGTGCACTATTTTGATTTTGATTGATTTGCTTGTTCCAAAGTTTTGGGAACCAATATACGTGGGCCAGAAATTGTTACAATGGCTTGTTATGCAGTCACGGATTGCACTGCCACTTAGTGGAGCACTCCGACAACTACAACTAGTATTTTTTGATTATGTCACATAATAATAATAATAATAATAATAATAATAATAATAATAATAATAATAATAATAATCGTAATCATAATAATACATTTAATTTCTAAGCACCTTTCAAAATTCTCAAGGTCATACATAATACATACATAACATATATAATAATAATAATAATAATAATAATAATAATAATAATACATTTAATTTCCAAGCACATTTCAAAACTCTCAAGGACATATATAATACATACATAACATATATAATAATAATAATTATAACAACAATAACAATAACAATAATCATCATCATCATCATTATCATAATACATTTAATTAAACAGAGATGGATGGGTAAATGAAAAAAAATTGAAAGAATAAAGAAATTGTGAGAATATTAACAATGGTGAACACTTAAACCGTATAGTATATAAGGATGATGCATTTGTTCATGGCTACACAGAAAATATTGATATATATTATATGCCGCTGCTCACCCGCACAAAAAAATTCAGAGTTTTGAAAGGCGCTTAGAAATCAAATTATTATTATTATTATTTATGTATTTATTTTTTAATTGATAGATATTTGCTGAATTTACTTCATTTAATTTTATGGACTTTTATTCAAATCTGGCTCTACACACATTTTAAAGTAGATTTTATATCCAGTTTAAAAAAATATATATATATATATATATATATGGACCTAGATGATTTTATTTTGCAGATAAATTAGATGCAAAATTGCCATCGTTTCGTTGACTCCATTTGAATAACAATGACAAGAAACAGTGAAGTGTCCGAATGTCGGAGATTGAGATCACATGCTTTTTTTTCCCTCTAAAGAGGTTATGGCTAATTTTTAACTAGCTCCCAAGGCTCCGGTTACTCATATCACGGACACATGCTTGCAGCTTGTTTGGCGCGGGTGACGCCTTCAACGCACACCCAAGACCCAGAAAAGGACTTTGGCGTCTGCACCAAGACAACTATTTCATCTTCGCTGACACAAATTCCCAGCAGACAAATCAGCCCGTTTGTCCTTGAGAGTTTTGGAAGGCGCTTAGAAATGAAATGTATTATTATTATTATTTCCAATGGAGCTTGGGCGCCATCTTGTGCATTTTCTGGGACGCAACATTGGAGTCCAGACACCTCAAAATGACACGGAAGGACTCCATTAATCGATTGCACACATGTATGCTTTCCTCTTCGGAACTATTTGAATCATATTCATAACTGGATGAGTAACAAGAAAGCATCTTCTCCGAATCTGAACTCTCTGAAGCCATTGTTTTGATTCTAGAGCAAGGCATGACGTCTTGGCGTGATGTCACAACGTGACATCACAAAAAAGGGGGCGGGACCTTCTGAAACTGGCCACTTCCGGGTTCAATTTGAAGTAGTTTTTGGACACTTTAAGTCATTTTTATTGGTGTTTTTCATTTGACTAAAAATATCAGCCTGCGTCTTTTGGCTATTTTAGATGCTATAAAGCAGGGGTGTCAAAGTCATTTTTTGCCGCGGGCCACATTGTAGTTATGGTTTCCTCTCGAGGGCCGTTATGAATTTGGGGAAGCCATTAGAATGTTTAAAAACCTTCAAATATTAACTATAGAGCACACAGCAAATTAATGAATAACTCGTTTTCAAATCTGAAGTCAAGAATAATGACTTTTATTGTGGTTGACATCCAAAAATATGACATTTTTGCTCAGATTTTAGCAATCATCATGGAATTTAACAAGTTTGATTTGCTTTTGCGGGCCGAAAAAAATGATGTGGCGGGCCGGATTTGGCCCGCGGGCCTTGACTTTGACACCTGTGCTATAAAGCGTTTTTCTGACGTCAGTTAGGAAACAAAAAATGGTGTCGGTTGTCCTTTATGGGCAGTGTTATCAGGGCCGTCATGAATTTGGGGAAACCAATACAATGTTTAATCCCCGCCACAAATTAATGAATAACTAGTTTTAAAATCTGAAATCAAGAATAATGACATTTATTGTGTCGATGAAAGGGTTTCTTCAACCGTCATCTGTACTTCTTTGAAGGTGTCGACTTGAAAGACAAACCGCTAAATGCCAAAATAGTTCATCCCCCTCTTCTATCTTGTGTCCGCCGGACCCAGCAGATGTTTTCCCTTTGACCTGCACAAAAGGCTTCTGTTTTGCATTCTAAGCCTGTTCTTTTTCTACAAAGGTCACAGGTCACCCTGGTCACAGGGTGAAGCCGTCACGACAAGTCTAAACAGCGACGGCATCGGGGATGTCATGAAAACGCCACGACCGGAAGAAAAAGGGGGACTTACTTCCCATATGTTGATGTGGTTTTAAAGCAACACCGCTCACGAGTGATGTGTCGTTCGCGAACGAGCCGGTTCTTTGAGCTAGATCTCTGAAGTTAACGAAGAGAGCCGGTTTCCTAACAAGGAGCCGGAAACGGGAGCCGATTTTTTTTGTCCTCTATTTCCCGCCCCCAGGCTTAAGTTAAAGCCGCACGTGATTGGTCGATATCCGTGGTAGAGGGGGGAGGGGAGAATTACAGACGCACGCACCAGTGAGGAGAAGGTGCGGGGGGTTAGGGTAGACAGGTGGACAAATGTTATTACGTTATGCTGTCATTATGATATTTTTTACTAGTTGATATGATAGCTTTATTAATATGAAAAGCAAATTAGTGAAAGCCGATCATCACAGGGAAAGTGACATTTATAGCCGTATAAATAAAAAATATTTGATTTTGTGTATCTTTTACGAGTAATTTGTTTGTCACATAATTTTACATGTTTTTTTTTTTTGGTAGTTAATTAATTTAAGCAACAAAAAACAAACAAACCGAGGAGCCATTTGAGAGCCAAAAGAGCCGAATCTTTTTAGTGAGCCAAGCCAAAAGAACCGGTTCTCTGAAAAGAGCCGGAATTCCCATCACTACCGCTCACACCCTAAGATTGAATTACGTGCATGGATGCTTAAAGGGAAGAAAGCTGGCCCAATTTAAGACATCCTGTCATGTGGCGGGTGGGTGTGTCTCCATTTTGCAAGAGGGAGACGGGGAAAGGGGGAGGGGGAGCGGTATACAGACCATAAAGGTTAACTCAAATGTTAAGTGAATCAATAACTGACATGGGAAGGGCTCGGCCAGACCCAAAATACCACATGATGAGGTTAAACGTCCAACAGGTTTGTCGCTTGGAGCTATCACACATCACACCACTCCCTCCGCCCCCACAACAACTATTCTAAGGCACTCAGATTATTCACACGCGCTATACTGGCTAGCTAGCTAGCTATCTGGCTGGCTGGCTATCTATTAGATTGGATTAGATGTACCTTTATTCGTCTCGCAGTGGAGAAATGTACATTTCACAGCAGCATAGTTATAAAAGGAAGAGGAAAGGAAAGAAAGAAGTAGAAAAACACTTGAAGTGAAATGTCAATTTCTCCACTGCGAGACGAATAAAGGTAAATCCAATACAATTATTTCAAAACAAATACAGAAAAAAAAAATATAAGGCAAAATGGAGGGCAAAATGGAGAGCAAAAATAAAATGGACGCCAAAAATTAAAATGGACGGCAAAAGGCAAAAAATAAAAAATAAAAAGACCCCATGCAATAATATGCTGTTCTAAAAGCCGTTTCGGCTGCACGTCGACAGAAATATTTTTGCTTCCTCAACACAAGGAGCGAGTTCAAAGGTCATGTCACTCCTGGCCACCACCCCCTTCCCCTGTGGTATCCATCACACCCCCGCTAGAAGGGGAAAGAATGACAGACACGGGAGAGCTTTTTTCCTGGTTAAAAGTGATCCGTATTTGATGACTTTGAAAGGGTATACGGCAGGAATGTCAAATTCATTCTTTTTGCCGAGGGCCACGTTGTCATGACGATTTTCTTTCGGGGAGGGGGGGGGGGGGGCGTTATGAATTTGGGGAAGCCATTAGAATGTTTCAGCCACTTCACATATTACATATAGAGCGCACAACAAATTAACTCAGTCACTGCTATTGCCGATAAAGCGCTGGTCAGACCTCTGGGAATGTTATTCCCTCCCACGAGGGTGTAGCATTTGCCTTTCGTGCATGTTAGCGCTTTGTTCCAGCTTCAGCTGTTGTTAAAGCGCTATAGAAATCAATATATATGTATTGTATTGTATTTTGTACAGCCGCCGCACCATTTCAAGCTCAGATAACTCCAGACACATATAACTTAGGAATTATTTATATATTTTTTCTGATAAAAGAAAAGAGTCTGCGGTTTCTTACGCTGCATTGAATGTTTAGGTATTCCTAAAACTCAATATTTTTTGGGTCCTGCAAATGAAAATGACAAAAATGACAAAAACCCTGGCACTGCACTGGACACATTTTTTCACATCGTCTGGCAGTGAATGACTTTATGAATAAAATCAGAATAAAATCTTCAAATCTGAAGTCAACTATAATGACTGTTATTATGGAATAATTTGAAATATTGGTTCGGACTTTAGTAAACATCATGGAATTTCACGTTTGATTTGCTTTTGCGGGCCGAAATAAAATGATATGACGGGCCAGATTTGGCCCCCGGGCCTTAACTTTGACACCTGTGGCATATCGTATTTTTCCAGGGTTTTGGATTTAAATTTAGTGCACAGAATATTGCGCGCAGATTACACTTGAACGACGATAAACACAGTACAGTGGTATTTGAGAGGTCTGAAATGAGGTGTGCGTTTGTGTGACTTAGCGGCCTAGTACCAGTATGCTAAATCGACCATTGCTACGTGTGGCTAAGGGTGTTTCTGTGTCGTCTAAGCAACGGTCTTCAATAGAAGAGGTTGAAAAACGTCTGTTGATTTGGATTAACGAAAAACAGCTAGCAGGGGACCGTGTGAGTGAGGGTATTATCGCAGAGAAAGCACGGCAACTTCACTCGGATATCATCAAGAGGCAACTACATCAATGACCATCACAAAGGTCAATAAAACGACTTTATTATACAGCACAGTTTATTTATTTAATGAGAATACAATAGCACATTTATTATACATAAAATAAGGTATATTTTGTGTAGTTTTAAGGCTTATTTAGTAGAAAATTATGTTTTATGGGATCTGGGAACGGATTATTCTCATTTTTAATGGTTTCCTATGGGAAATTAATGTTTGGAAGACACACTTTTCGCCTTACACACACTTTCTGGGAACCAATTAAGTTTGTAAGCTCAGGTATCACTGTATTGTATTGGAAATTTTGCGTTGAGGTGTCCATGCTTGCTTTTGCTTTAGAAAAAGGCGTATTTGGAGAAATTCATGACTTATCTCTTTCTTACCCTGAGTTGTTCTGGGTACTGATCAACCTTTGACCTGCGGGATTTTTTTCCCCCGTCGTCGTGGTGTCAACGTCTGTTTGACCTCTCATTGTGTGCTCCGTGAAGCGCCTGAGAAATGAGCAATGACCATAAAATGTTAACCTTTCATTCAGGGTGCACAATAAGGAATCCATAGACAGTACACGAGAAGTAGTACGATATGGGTGAAGGGTTCAACCTTTATGTTGAAATCAACAAAGTTCATATTTATGCCACCAGGCTGACAAGTCAATACATTTCTGTGAGAGATTGCTTGCTTGTATTTGTAGCAAGGGGTAATCTGGTATTGTGTGTGTATTTTATTTATTTATTTTGTTGTTGTTGTTGTTAAAGGCCTTGGGGTCATGCTCTTTGTGTGTGTGTGTCTGTGTGTTTGTATGACTGAACGTGTGAGGACCACGAACATTTTATACCATACCTCGTGAGGACATTTTTTACAAGTGAGGACCTTTTGGCCGGTCCTCACAAGTTTTTTCATTGTAAAGGCTTTGTTTTTAACGAAGTTGAAGTGGGAAATTGGGTGACATTTAGTGTTCAAATGTAACACTAGTTCTTCTCTAAACTTATCAGCAACGGTGGTCCTCACTCCTTTATCTGGAGTTATCCGGACCTCACAAAAACATTGAAACAGGAATGTGTGTGTGTGTGTGTTTGTATGCCTGGTCTTGTGAGGACCACGAACATTTTATACCATACCTCGTGAGGACATTTTTTACAAGTGAGGACCTTTTGGCCGGTCCTCACAAGTTTTTTCATTGTAAAGGCTTTGTTTTTAACGAAGTTGAAGTGGGAAATTGGGTGACATTTAGTGTTCAAATGTAACACTAGTTCTTCTCTAAACTTATCAGCAACGGTGGTCCTCACTCCTTTATCTGGAGTTATCCGGACCTCACAAAAACCATTGAAACAGGAACGTGTGTGTGTTTGTATGCCTGGTCTTGTGAGGACCACGAACATTTTATACCATACCTCGTGAGGACATTTTTTACAAGTGAGGACCTTTTGGCCGGTCCTCACAAGTTTTTTCATTGTAAAGGCTTTGTTTTTAACGAAGTTGAAGTGGGAAATTGGGTGACATTTAGTGTTCAAATGTAACACTAGTTCTTCTCTAAACTTATCAGCAACTGTGGTCCTCACTCCTTTATCTGGAGTTATCCGGACCTCACAAAAACCATTGAAACAGGAACGTGTGTGTGTGTTTGTATGCCTGGTCTTGTGAGGACCACGAACATTTTATACCATACCTCGTGAGGACATTTTTGACAAGTGAGGACCTCACAAGTTTTTTTTCATTCTAAAGGCTTCTAGAGGGTCGATATATGCATCTGTTAAAGTTTCAGAAAGATCCTCACAAATTCACCCAAAATGATTTTTTTGGTGTGTGTTTTCATTTCACTCGGATATACACAATTTTTACTCACTGTGTGTGTTTATGTGTGTGTGTGTGCATGGTTAATAAGAGGAAAAAGTTAATACCACAAAAAGTAAAACGATATTTCAACCAAATTCACTACAGAGGTGAGGACTTTGAATGTACCCATTCAGAAACGTCACTCCTGCTGTTATTATAGTTTAAAGTCCACTTTTTATATATTTGTTTTTAACGACGTTGAAGTGGGAAATTGGGTGACATTTAGTGTTCAAATGTAACACTAGTTCTTCTCTAAACTTATCAGCAACGGTGGTCCTCACTCCTTTATCTGGAGTTATCCGGACCTCACAGAACCATTGAAACAGAAATGTGTGTGTGTGTTTACGTGTGTATGCGTGTATGCATATGTGCAGTTGCCCCACACAGCCCAGTCTTTTTTGCTCTTTGACTCCAATGGCCATATAAGGCAAGTAGCACCATGGCAACCACAGGGCTTGAATAGTAGTGTCAAATCCCTCAAAACACACACGCACATACACACACACGTACACACCTCCCCCTCTGCACACAGTCCACCTCCCTCCCTGCCTGCCTATGCCTCCCTCCCTCGCTCTGCTTTGCTTTAACGTTCCAGTGTCAAGCATACAAATAGAATCGAGGGGGAAAAAAAACAAGAGTAAGGAAGAATAAAAACATCGACAGAAATCCCAACTAGTCTGTATCTTGGGAATTCCTCTTAAATGCGAACTGGATGTGCAGATTCCCGCAAAGAGAGAAAGTAAGTGCACCCTTGCCTGCTTCCCCCACCACCACCACCACCGCCATTCCCCTCCACCTTTTTTTTTTTGCCACAGGGGAAGGCGAGCACACGCACACGCAGGCGCAAACAGATGAAAAGCAGCAGCTCAGCCACACATCATTAGTTCTTGGTGGCCAAGCACTAACAAAAGGCTTGCAAACGAGAAGCTCAGAGTAGTTTCTGGGAAAGAAGAAGGAAAGCACAGGACTTCCTTGTGTTGAGCATTCACTACCTCCTGTGTGTCTTTGTGCGTATTTTGTAGGTCAACTTGGCGATCTAGATGTATTTTTATTATTTTTTTTTTGGGTGGATCCTTGAGGAGAATCCTATAGCCAATCGGAGCAAATGGCTTCACTTTGTGGGTCATGATGGTACCGCTGAGAGGATTACAACAGAGTAGGAAAACTGCGTTCACTTTTGGATGGTGGACGGGGAAGATCGAGAGGGGGGAGGATTTATAGCGACGGACATATTTATGTTCAATCGGAGGTGAGCATTGAATGATTTATAAAGGAAGAGAGAGGTAATGGTATGGGGAATATGGGGGGGTCAATGTAAAGCCACCCTAGTTTTATACCGCACTCAAGTTCCGTTTCAGCCATTAGCTAGACAAGACTGAGCTGCCCATGTCTGAGTCTGTGTTTGTGTCTTTGCGCTCCATTAATCACCACATGCCATTAACGAAAGCTCCCCCCCCACCCTTCATCTCTCCACAGTCGCGAGTGGACTCTGTGTTTACAGTGAAGAGGACTAGCCGAAAGCAGAACCAGCCTCCCCGGGTGGGACAAGACATTGACATTTTGGAGACAGCGCAAAGCTAAAAAAAAAAAATCGAAAAGTTACACCACTCAAGACTATTTCCAGGTCATAGTGCAGTGGGAGGAGACTGCTCTTGTTTTTTTTCCCTGCCTCTCCTCTATCTCATTACTATCTCCTTCTAAAACCAGTGGACATTTTTTTTCTTCTCGGCGGGTTAATTTGTTTTCTTTTATTTTGATAAGGCTTCCTACGCGTCAAAGAAGCATTCGGCTAACATTCATGTTACCTTGACGATTCTTGGCTGCTTGACCGTGGCGTGCTTTTTCATCGGTGGTTCGGTAACCAAGCGATGGCCATGGTGAGTGGGGGCTGGGGAGATCCCAATGGCGGCACCAACGGGCTAGGCGAAAAGGGCTACCTGAAGCGGGAAGATGAGGACGGCTCTCCTCAAGCCGGGGGCAGCGACATGGAGGCCGGGGAGGACGACAAGGCCTGCGTGTTGGACTGTGTGGTGTGCGGGGACAAGTCGAGTGGGAAACATTACGGCGTGTTTACCTGCGAGGGCTGTAAAAGCTTCTTCAAGAGAAGCGTACGACGGAATCTCAGTTACACGTGCAGGTGAGAGGGGCATGATGGGAAATGTATTGCTATGTGACAACGAGACGACATTTTGGTAGTTCCCTCGCCATTTGGTAAATTAACTAAATGTATCGGCGAACTGCTGTAATATTGTATATTTGGAGTGTCAAACTATTTTTTTTGTTTTCAATTATTGGTCATGCCTGTGAAACAATAGAAATGTTTCACGAGTTGCTCATATTATTACTTAAACACAGTGGCGGGCTGTGGATTTTAACGCTAGGCCTTCAGTAGTGCTGTGTCGAAATCAATCCAGACTGAAAAAAAAGTGTGGTGTGATTTACTACAAGTCCGCTAGAGGGTAGCGTTAGCCAGGAAATAACTGAACGACCTTTCTTCATGATGTCCATTTTTTTTTCTTAAAGTCTGTCTTGAAAATGGCTTTAACGGTAAATCTCCAAACTAATAAATTTCTTATCCTTCAGCCATTTTATTTCTAATCGCCTTTCAAAACTCTTAAGGACACTTTACAGTCACGGGATAAGAACTTTTTCTTTCTGTGCGGGTGAGCAGCGGCAGCCATTCGCGCCAGCGTTCACTCTACCCAGAAGTAACAGCAGCAGGAAAGTTATGAAAGGAAGAAGAAAGGAAAGAAAAACAAAGTACAGGAGCTGCTGGAAAGGCAGCCACTCTCGCGGCGCCATCTTAAAGTCAAAAAGCAACAACAAAAACTAAAAAACAAATAATATGACAACAAAAAGAACCAAATAGTCATTCATTCTTCAGCACTTGCTGTACCCTCTTTGTGACATGAAGCAGTTCCAGATGAAAGGAGAGAGGATCAAAGCATCCTTTTCAGCAGTGGATCAGGGACGTCATGGTGTAATGTGCACGTCTGCTAAACACGAAGCTATAGCATCCATTGACGAAAAAAGATTGTCTCACATCTCCTGTCCCACATAAATCCGCTTCAATTCCAAGCCGCGACAGTTCCACATACGCATCGGCGCTTTGCGCTGACGCCCCTTTCTTCTTATCGCGGGATCCTCAAGCTATGCATCCATCCAGCCGCATACTGTCCAACAGTACCGACCTTTGTATTGAAAAAACTGCTATTAAATCAACACAATATACAGTAAAGTCTCGTTATATCGATATTCAAGGGAGTCCGAAAAAATATCGATATAACCGGGACTATCGATATATCCGATATCGATATAACGAGACTTTACTGTATTTGCTTATGCAGCTCGCTACCAATACAGTATGCTAGCTCTGGCCAGTATGCTCTTGTCACTCACGGCTTGTGATCAGGACAGTTTTCGCAAACTATGATTGGATATTTACAAACAGAGGACTTCACTATGTAGTACGACAAATACTTGATGGTCCATTATAATGACTATTTGTTTTTGTTTTAGGTCGAATAGAGAGTGTCAGATTGATCAACATCATCGCAACCAATGCCAGTACTGCCGTCTCAAGAAATGTTTCCGAGTGGGCATGCGCAAAGAAGGTAACTCTTTTTTTTTTTTTAATTAAAGCCACCATACAGGTTCTTTATTGTTCAAAGGGTCAATGCCAGTTAAATCCGCTAATCCTATTTCGATATATGTATTTAATTATTTATTTTCATTGTGTCGCATTTGTCTATCTCTGACCTATCGTAGCTCAGGAGTCTATTTATGTGTGTCCAATCAATTGCATGTTGTTAATCTCGTACGTGACATGCTAACAGAGATAAGTGCTTTGCTAAGACATCCAAGTCATTTAGGCTTAAGCCAGTGTTGAGGGCTGGACAAACTCTTTAAGCGCAATCCAATTCGAGAAATTCAGTCCATGCGGTGACGCTGAATTGATCCATTGTTCGGGTTGCTTGTTCTGCGTTAAAATGTAATTTCATTCAATAATGTTTTTATCATTTAGGTTTATTGACATTTATTAGTTGGGGCGGTTTTTTTCCTTATAAATGTACATTTTTGTCATGTTCAAAAATTCTTTGCGACATGAGAAAGCGTTTGGAGACCATTAAAAACAAATTGAGATGTCGTCAGAACGGATCGTATCTGACTTGTCTGCGTTGCTTACCTCACACAGAGCAGAAGCGGAACATAAAACAAGTTAATGAGACACAATGATTGCTCCCTGTATGGCACTTGTCTTTGCCTGGGTGCGTCGACTTGGAGGTCAAAGTTCAGGGTCATCCAAAGTGCAGTGTTCTTTGTGTCTAGAAAAGATTCAGATGCTGCATTCAGTTGCTGTGGAACGTGGCCACTGCAAGGTCATCGTATCATTATCCTGATCACATTTATCCAGCAGTGCTGAAAAGAAAAATACAGTGATACTCAACCCATCTTACGAACTTAATTGGTTCCCAGAAAGTGTGTGTAAGGCGAAAAGTGTGTTTTCCAAACATTAATTTCCCATAGGAAACCATTAGAATGAGAATAATCCGTTCTCAGGTCCCCATATAACATATTTTTCAACTAAATAAGCCTAAAACTACACACAATATACCACATTTTATGTATAATAAATGTGATATGGTATTGTAATTAAAGAAATAAACTGTACTGTATAATAAAGTCGTTTTATTTACCTTTGTGATGGTCGTTGATGGCTTGATGCAATGCATAGCTTTTTGCATAAATTGTCTCAATGAGCTCTGTGTTGTACATCTTAGAAGTTGTGATATTTCAACAACAGATGCAAGCAGACACACTCGCAACTTCATTAATAGCTGGTTCCCTTGCTTGTATGTTCTCTTCAAATTGTACAACTGGCTTATGCGGGTTATTTGTGGAGCCTGATTGATGGGATATTTTAACCTTGCAGTCTACACTCTGCCTTTGAACTATCAAAGTTGAAACGAGTCCAAATTTCACTGTGTTTTCTACCCATTTTCTCACCATTTCACTTTTGTTTTTTTTTTCACTTTGTTTTTTTTTTGTTTCAAGCTCTGTCGTCTCCCTTTCGTGTGTGTGTGTGTGTCTGTTTCTGTAACCCCTGCCCCTGTTTCACTCCTGCGTGTATCCTGCTGCGTGTGTCCCCTTCCTCCTCTCCCACGGATCTTGACCAATCACGTGCGGCTTTAACCGAAGACTGGGGGACTTCAGCTTCGTTCACTTCAGAGATATAGCCCCAACAACCGACTCGTTCGCGAATTACACATCACTCATTGTGGCGCTCCGTGTGTTTCCCGAAAAATAGTTTGTATGCCAAGATTATATTCTCGCGAATTTAACGTTCGTAAGGCGAAAGGTTCGTTAGCTAAAGCGTTCTTAAACCGAGGTACCACTGTGTTCTGATTCCGGAAGGCTAATTTGCGTCCCTCTATATTGAAGAAAAGAATGCTAATCAGATCAATCCCGTCTGTTTATAATCTGACATATCTCTGGTTGAACCCAGTTTTAACTTTTTTTTCCCCCCTTCCATTTTCTCCTCCCTTCGTCTTTATCTCCCCAACTCTGTTTCTCCTTCCCCGCCAACCCCCCACCCCCCTTGCTCCCCCAACCCAACTACAGCAGTTCAACGCGGCCGAATCCCACCGCAGCCTAGTCTCAGTCCCACCCTCACGCCCATAGGTGGCGCCAGCGGCCTGGGAGCTGGCGAATTCTACAATAATAACAACAACAATGGAGGGAGCGGCGGTCAACCGGTTTCCGAGCTCATCTCGCAGTTGTTGAGGGCCGAGCCGTACCCCAATAGCCGCTACGGGCACCAGTACAACCAGCAGGCCGGTCCAGATAATTCCATGGGTATTGATAATATCTGCGAACTGGCCGCACGGCTTCTTTTCAGCACGGTGGAATGGGCCAGGAACATCCCTTACTTTCCTGATTTGCCCGTGTCTGATCAGGTTCGTAAAAACATATCCAGGGATGAGAATTTTCCCGCAGATCGGCGGATTTCCGACTTTTTCAGACCAAAATAACCAGATAAAACTAAATAGGTATTCTCGCTTTTTTGCTGTTCATTTCCTGTTTCGGCTTGTGTTGGCGGAAAGCGCCATTTTGATTGGATGATCTTGACTTGGGTGCTGTTGATGTCGAAACAGGTAAACGCCCCCTTTTGAATAAGCGGCTGCGTAAAAAAGCCCCATGCTAACGTTAGCATCAATATACTACTGTGAGAGGCAGCAGAAGGCAAGCGTGCAAGCTAATTAGCAGTGTGCATGCCAGCTAGCAGTAACCTAATAATAATAATACATTTCATTTCCAAGCGCCTTTCAAAACTCTCAAGGACACTTTACAGTCAGGATATTTTTTCTGCGGGTGAGCAGTGGCAGCCACATGCGCCAGCATTCACTCAACCTGGAAGTTCTTTAATTATTAAAATGAATAAACAAACCTATAAATAAATACAGAAATATATATATATATATATATATAAACAAATACATACATAAATACATGCGTATGTTCACGGTAAATTGACTTGATTTTATTCTGATAGTTTGGCTGAATGTGTGTGTACGGCTCGACTTACGACCACCCGTACTTACGACCATGATCTCCAGACCCTATTTTTAAAATTAAAATTTTAATTCTGCGCCTGGCACAGTAATGCGCGAGCAGGCCAGCAACGCGTATATTTAGCCTCTGAGTCTCTATTCAACATTTTGAATGGATTTCGACTTGCGACCATTTTGACTTACGACCGTTTGGTCAGAACGGAATTCGGGCGTAACTCGGATGTTACCTGTACTTATCATCAGATGTAATTCATTAATATTTTCCGAAGCCTAGCTATCATTTGATATTTAAAGAAAATAAGATGAGATAACCTTTCTTCGTCTCAAGTTGGAGAAATTCCCAAAATGAAGAAACACCAACGCTTTACTGAGTCAACATGTCACGACAATTTCCTAGGTGGCCCTGCTGAGGTTGAGCTGGAGCGAACTGTTCATCCTCAATGCGGCTCAGTCGGCTTTGCCGCTTCACATGGCGCCCTTGTTGGCTGCGGCGGGTTTCCACTCGTCGCCCATGTCGGCGGAACGCGTGGTGTCCTTCATGGACCAGGTCAGGGTGTTCCAGGACCAGGTGGAAAAACTGACCCGACTGCAGGTGGACTCCGCTGAGTATAGCTGTCTCAAAGCCATCGCACTCTTCTCCCCAGGTGACTTTTCATTAGTTTTTTTTAATATACAGTAAAGTCTCGTTATATCGATATTCAAGGGAGCCCGAAAAAATATCGATATAACCGGGACTATCGATATATCCGACCCGGTTTGCATGTAATTTTCTCCGTGCGTGCATAGAAATAGTATCGATATAACCGGGACTATCGATATATCCGATATCGATATAACGAGACTTTACTGTACTCTATATGTATTATGTATCAAGTATATGTAGTAGAAAGTGTGTGTCATAATTGTGAGAAAAGAAGACAAGATTTCGTGGAGCGAATGACGTTCGAAAAAAAAAACATATTTCCAGTTATAAATGAATTTAATTATTATTATTATTATTATTATTATTATTATTATTATTATTATTATTATTATTATTATAAAGCGCACCAGAGTATAAGGCTCACGCACAACAGCTGGTGTAGAGTGGGACCGTGGCTTACGAACCTAATTGGTTCCCAGACAGTGTGTAAGGCAAAGTGTGTATCCCAAAAATTAATTTCCCATAGGAAACCATTAAAATGAGAATAATCTGTTCCCAGGTCCCAATAAAACATACTTTTCTACTTTCTAAGCCTTAAAACTACACAAAATATACCTTATTTTATGTATAATAAAGGTACTATGGTATTATAATTAAAGAAACAAGTTGTACTGTATGATAAAGTTGTTTTATTCGCCTTTGTGATGGTCGTTGATGGCTTCATGGAACGGAGTGGCCGGTTTCATCAGCATGAAACACTTGATGAGGAACGTAGCCTTCTTCTTTCACCATCTTGAGCAATGATCCCTTGTAGGTGCTTTCTCTGCGATCATTTTACCTTGTTCCTCATCAATTGTGTTCTGTTTAGCTGGGTTGATAGCTTTTTGCATCAAGTGTACAGATGGCTTGTACGCGTTATTTGTGGAGCCTGATTGATGGAAATTTTAACCTTGCAGTCCACACTCTGCCTTTGAACTATGAAAGTTGAAACGAGTCCAAATTTCAGTTTTCAATCCATTTTGTCATCTGCCTGTCTCTTTAATGTTTAAACCACCTCCCCTCACTGCTGCGTTCTTAACCAATCACGTGGCTTTAACCGAAGACTGGGGGCAATGAATAGAGGACAAAAACAATCGGCTGCCATTTTCTTGTTAGGAGAATGGGCTCTTTCGCGAACGACACATCACTCATTGTGGCAGCTCCGTGTGTATCCCAAAAAATAGTTTGTATGCCAAGGTAAAATTTTCACAAATTTAACGTTCGTAAACCGAAAAGTTCGTAAACCAAGGTGTCACTGTATATTCTGCTCAGTAGCATTCAATCATTGGGTCCTTTACAGTTCAACACGACTCTTTATGTAACCTTCCCACAACCTCAAATAACCCCCTCCTCTCTCTCTCTAGATGCCTGCGGTCTGACAGATGCAGTCCACGTGGAATCCCTTCAGGAGAAGGCTCAGGTGGCTCTGACCGAGTACGAGCGAATGCAGTACCCGAGTCAACCTCAACGTTTCGGACGCCTGCTCCTTCGCCTCCCCGCCCTCCGCGCCGTACCCGCCAGTCTCATCTCCCAACTCTTTTTCATGCGCTTGGTGGGTAAGACCCCGATTGAGACGCTCATCCGAGACATGCAGCTTTCCGGAAGCTCCATCAGCTGGCCTTATGTGCCCATGTGATGGCAATTCTTTGTCCATCCGTCACCCCTTTTTTCTTTTTCATGGCGTTGCTGAGAATCCAGCATCACCAATCAGGTTAGTATTGATGGCCAGAGCGCATAATTCTCTGCTCGTTAGAAGGCGGGACATGGTTGATTGACACTCAAACAAACAAACGAGAAAAAAAATTAAACCAAGGAGAAAAAAAAAAATCACCAAAGTTCCTCCGTGTGTTGATGCACAAAAACAGAGAAGATGACTCTTATGGACTCTTGTGTCTGCTTGTGATTTTATTCCCCAGGGCTCATGATTGCTTTATTCTCCCGGAGTTACAATAGACTAATACCTCATTTAACATCAGAATACTTTCATCTGATACAGGTAACATCCGACTTACGACCGAGTTACGTTCCGACCAAACGGTCGTAAGTCGAAATGGCCGTAAGTTGAAATGGTCGTAAGTCGAAATCCATTCAAAATGTGGAATAGAGACTTGGAGGCTAAATGACACGCAAACTCACACCCTCTGGTGCCGTCACACGGTCAATTGCTGTGCGTGAGTGAGATGTTGGCTACCTAGCAAAAATTGTCCTACGCGTTACCGGCCTGCTAGCGCGTTGCCGTGCCAGGCGTAGAATTACATTGTTTAAAAATAGGGTCTGGAGGTCATGGTCGTAAGTACGGGTGGTCGTAAGTCGGATTTTACTTGTATTTGAAAAAAAAAAATGTACATGTTCCACACCAGAAACCGCCTTTATTCTGAAAAACCGCCTCGCGACCAGGCCTCGTTACAAGCATCTTACACGTTCATATTTCTTGCTTCTTTTCCAGAATTGCACATATTCAAAGTTGAAGCAAGCTCCTCTAAACAACAAATCAATGATGAGCTTTTAATAAGTGGCATTATCAAATTAATCACAAACACTAAAAAGGCCCTATTTTCGTGCCCATTGCTTTGAATAGGACATTTGCGCCGTTGTGGGGGGTAATGCAGATTTAAAGGACAACCGACACCATTTTTTTGTTTCCTAACTGACATCAGAAAAACGCTTTAAAGCATCTAAGATACCCAAAACACGCAGGCTGATATTTTTAGTCAAAAGCTAAACACTAATAAAAATGACTTAAAGTGTCCCAAAACGACTTCAAAATGACCTCGAAGATGCAGTTTCAGAAGGTCCCGCCCCCTTGTTCGTGACGTCACACCAGGACGTCTTGACTTGCTCTAGAATCAAAACAATGGCTTCAGATTCGGAGAATATGCTTTCTTGTTACTCTTCCAGTTATGAATATAGTTCTGAAGAGGAAAGCATAAATGTTTGCAATCGATTAAAGAAGTCCTCCTGTATCAATTCGACCTGTCAGGACTCCAATGTAGCGTCCCAGAAAATGCACAAGATGGCGCCAAAGCTCTGTTGGAAATGGGCTGATTTGTCTGCTGGGAATTTGGTTCAACTACTATCAAATAGTAGTCATGGTGCAACACACAACAATTCACCGTCGCGTTATTTATGTGTTTTCCTTCTAATTTCGCCATCAACATGGAAGTTTTCAGACCAAACAAAGTACCCAAAATGCATTGTGTGTCGCTTTCTCGGTCAGGAGCGTTCCTTACGTGACGTCACGTCAGGCATCGTCATCAACTCGAAAACAAGACTTCCTGAATATTCAGCGCGAGTCTTAAAACGTAAGAATCTTTGTAAAAATACGCTCAGTAGAAGTCATTTGAAGTGATTTTACAAATTATGGACACAACTTGACCGGAGGTGTCGGTTGTCCTTTAAAAAAAAAATGCTGTTTTTGAATGAAATACGATGACATCCGCCACACATCCTATAATAATATCTACGATTTGATCAAATGCTCCAAATTAGCATGACACTACCTGCAAAACAATACAAAATGGCGGCATACCTACCAAATTCACATTGGCGCTAAATAAGACTTGCAATGGCACAAAAATAAATATTAGCATATTAGCACAGGCGCTAACGAAAATAGGGCCCAGATTGAAGTACGTATTGGAACTTTTGTATGTGTGTAAATAAATGGAGGCCAACTTTGATTCCCCGTTGCATGTTTTAATGTTTTGGAGCGCTTCTAAGTTGTGTCATCGTTTGTATAAGTAATTCCTTTTCTTGTTGCTTTCTATGTTAGCTCCTCGTTGTGTTTCTGTGTTGACATAAAAAAAAAAATACCTCTCTAAAGACCCACGTTTTCCGCTATAGAATTCAGTGCTTTTGTATTTTGTAAATGATGTGAGGCGACTTTAAAATGGCTGATTTAGTGCACGGCGGATTTTTAAAACCAAAATGCAGTGGCGGGCCGTGGATTTCATTGCTAGGCCTTCAGTAGTGCTACTTCTGAATCAAACCAGACTGAAAAAAATGTCGTGTGGTTTACTATACGTCCACTAGAGGGTACCATTAGCCAGGAAATAACTGACCGACCTTTATAATAATAATAATGATAATAATACTAATAATAATTATAATAATAATAATGATAATAATAATACATTTCATTTATAAGCGCCTTTCAAAACACTCAAGGTCACGTGACAGTCACAGCATATTTTTTTCTGTGGGTGAGCAGCGGTAGCCTCACCTTTCTTTAGGATGTCCATTTTTCTTTCTTGCAAAATCCATCTTTAACAGTAAATGTGCAAACAAATCCATTTCTTCTGCTTCAGCCATTATGAGTTGACAAAACTGCTGTTAAATCAACACTATATTTGCTTATGCAGTTCGCTCGTGATACAGTGTGCTAGCTCTGGCCAGTATGTGCTTATCACTCGCAGTGAGTGATACTGCGATTAGCTAGTAACTAGCCAATGTGACGTTTCCAGCAGGCCTTGGTTTACCAACTCGAAATCTGATTGGTTAAAGCAACAGTTTAATGTACACTTGGTTCTCCAGGGCCTGCAGAACTGATTGTGAAGGCGTCCAGGTCGATTTTTGACCCTGGCGACAAATAATGGCTATCTCGTTGGCTACCTAGCTGGCTATCTAGCTAGCTATCTATTTGCTATATATTAACTAGCTAGCTAGCTATCTATTAGTTATATATTAGCTAGCTAACTTTCTATTTGAGTTATTCCGGGTTGAGTGAACGCTGGCGCATGTGACTGCCGCTCCTCACCCACAGAAAAACGGATCCAGTGAAAGGCGCTTATAAATGAAATATATTATTATAATTGAATGTTTATGTAGTCCTAAAACTCAATTTTTTGTGGGTCTTGCAATTTGAATGAAAATGACAAAAACCCTGGCACAAGGAGCGGACACATTTTTGGTCTGGCAGTGAATGAGTTAATGAATGATTAGTTTTCAAATTTGCAGTAAAATAAATAATGACTGTTATTGTGGTTTATATGGGACAATTTGAAAATGGCAGTGAAAACATCCTGTGACTGTAAAGTGACCTTGAGAGTTTTGAAAGGCGCTTAGAAATCAAATGTATTATTATTCTTCATCTTTTCAGTCCAGCAGAGAAGGCTTTGCAGGCCTTCACGGTCCGCCACTACCAAAATGTCACCCGTCTGCCAATGAGTAGGTTAAAAAAAATGACCCCTGATTCCCTACCAGGATTTACCTCACTCGAACAGTTTGAGATGCTTTGTTGTTTTCACCAGTATCCAATATTCCAATCAAATTTCATATTTTGCTTCTTGTTTTGATCTGGTTGTGCTTCTTTTAACCAAGTCACACATCCACGTCATTCATGAAGGTTAGCTATATATATATATATATATATATATATATATATATATATATATATATATATATATATATATATATATATATATATATAGCAAAAGATCAGGTGTGTCTTTTATTACGTACATTTTTATTCTCAAACCTGTTTAAAAAAAAGTGTTGTATTTACAGCTGTATGACGAATGCCAAATAAACACTGCGACGCGCACCACCAAGGTCTAATTATGTGCATGTGCTGCAAAAGAAATCCATCGATTAATTAATTCTCATTAAATAATTAAAGTGATAAACAACCTTGGCATGTTTTATTGTATTAGTGCTTACACCTCGTACATTGGATAAAAGATCTGTGTTCAAATGTCAGGTTTTTATGGGTGCGTAATGAGATGGAGTACAGTGATACCTCAGTTTACGAATGTAATTGGTTCCCAGAAAGTGTGTGTAAGGTGAAAATTGTGTCTTCCAAATATTAATGTCCCATAGGAAACCATTAAAAATGAGAATAATCCGTTTCCGGGTGCCCATAAAACATAATTTCCCACTAAATAATCCTTAAAACTACACAAAATATACCTTATTTTACGTATAATAAATGTGCTATTGTATTGTAATTAAAGACATAAACTGTACTGTATAATAAAGGCGTTTTATTTACCTTTGCGATGGTCGTTGATGTAGTTGCCTCCATTTTTTGTTTCTTAACTGACATCAGAAAAACGTTTTATAGCATCTAAAATATCCAAAAGACGCAGGCTGATTTTTTTTAGTCAAATGCAAAACACCAATAAAAATGAGTTAAAGTGTCCCAAAACTACTTCAAAATGACCCCGGAAATGGTGAGTTTCAGAAGGTCCCGCCCCCTTGTTCGTGACGTCACGCCAGGACGTCTTGCCTTGCTCTAGAATCAAAACAATGGCTTCAGATTCACAGAAGATGCTTTCTTGTTACTAATCCAGTTATGAATATGATTCAAATAGTTCTGAAGAGGAAAGCATACATGTTTGCAATCGATTAAAGAAGTCCTTCCGGATCAATTCGAGCCGTCCAATGTAGCGTCCCGGAAAATGCACAAAATGGCGCCCAAAATCCGTTGGAAATGGCTGATTTGTCTGCTGGGAATTTGTGTCAACTAGTATCAAATAGTAGTCTTGGTGCAACACACAACAATTCACCATCGCGTTATTTATGTGTTTTCCTTCTAATTTCGCCATCAACGCGGATCAACACGAAGTTTTCAGACCAAACAAAGTACCCAAAATGCATTGTGTGTCGCTTTCTCGGTCAGGGGCGTTCCTTCAGTGACGTCACGACAGGCATCGTCATCAGCTCGAAAACGACTTCCTGAATATTCAGCGCAAGTCTTAAAAGGTAAAATATTGCTATAAACGGTGGAATCTTTTGAAAATACGCTGCGTAGAAGTCATTTGAAGCCATTTTACAAATTATGGACACAACTCATCCGGAGGTGTCGGTTGGCCTTTAAATGACAACATTTCACCTGAAAAGATGTAGGTCTTGGTCCAACTCATTAGCTGTGTCTACTCCAGTGGTGTAAACCGTTTCATTTTGGAACTCCGCCATCTCCTTGTGGTTCCTGTCGGCTCTTGAGGGATGTTTCTTGCTGCGTCACCTGAGGAGCTGCTACACACTACAGGCCCAATGTTCAGGTACGAGTAGTCTACCTGTTGATGTTTGCTAGTATCCTCACAGGAGGCCTCATCATCATCATCATGTGTGAAGAAATATTACCAATCAGTGATCATTTCTGCCGCATGAAACAAATTATCTCATTCTGGTGTTTTTTTGAATAAAATAATCAAAACAAACAAATAACACCAACTTAATTCCTTGCAAAGAACCAATTTCAGAAAGTAAATGTGAATCCAACAAATTTCAATACTTGAAGTAATTACATTTTTCTTTTAATAAAATACAAAAATATACAATGTGCTTTTCTTCATTTTCTTTTCGTTTATATATTTACAATACATCACTTTACATCCACACACATGAAGTAAACCATTGTATTCTGTTGTTGTGTTTACAAGTCAAATGTCGTGTTGTATTAACTCTCCTCTCATTTAATCTTTAAAATGACCACAAATAAGACACTGATCATTTTAATATGGTTGTAAAGGCCAATAACAGTAGTGCAAATAATAGGCAACACAATTGTAAAAATACAGCAAAATCATGTACATTTTTATATCTTAAAAATCATAAGTCATCACATGAATGTCTCTCTATATATTCACAATAATAAAATAAAACCAAGTGTTATTTGTTCAATCCAGATTGGTCAAAAACACGGATTCTGTTTTTGATGTGACTCAATTTGGCTTTCAAGTAACCACAACGTTGTTTTTTCTCCAAAAAAACAGGATCCTGTAACAGAAAGTCGAAACATCCAATCGTGGTTGACCCCCCACTTTTCTCTGTCAATTTGTCCAATCTATTTTTCTACGGAATGAAAATGACATTTCCCAAATTCGGTGGAAACAATCATCTGTATACAACATTAATGTAGCGGCGACATTATCATCACTTACGCTTTTTTTCTGCTCATACTGCTTGAGGATATTTTGAATCCTGTCTCTGTCCTAGAAAAAAAACAGAAGCAAATGGTTTACTTGAAGTACACCCGTATGATATTATATATATATAGTATTTTAAATTATTGAAAATCCCACATAACCCTGTTTAAATTAGTTGTACAAGTTATAGGCCCCAATAATGATGAATTAAATAACATTTAACTTTATTTGAGCATTTTATCTCACAAAAATCTGGCATTTGAGCGGGGCTGTATCAACAGTAGCCATTTTTGTAAATAAAGAAATTGATTCAGAACTTCTACTTCAACCGGTCTTTTTCCTGTCTATTCAATTTCAAATTGTGTACTTTTGCCACTTAAAATTACTTTAGGGCTGCGGTCGTTGCATATTTACGTGATTTCAAATAAACCACAATCATTTCCACCTTCGTGGATTTTACCTATTGATATACTTTTTTTATTTGTGTACACGATTTATTTATTGTACACTGAACCACTTTGGTCGAACGTTTGAAGTAATAGAGTGTAGTTTCGCTTCCAGCCACCAGGTGGCGGCACGATTATTGAGTTTAAGATGAGTCATGTTGAACGAAGAAGAACGAAACAAGAAATACCTATACTGGACCTTCATTCGTACGTTTATTAAAAGTAATTGAGCGTTATTAACCCCAACCCTACTTTTAAGGCTATAAAAGAAGGATTTGCTAACTATTGTATCGTGCAATATTTTAATATGATCAATTGCTTTTGTGTACCGTCAATATATTTGTTGGAATTATTCGAAAAGTGAGCCAAAAGGCCCCCTCCATTCCAAGATAGCATAGCAAATTTCCCTACAAGTCTTTCTGATTCTGATATACAGTAAATCACAGTCAATTTGCCCGTCATGGTTTTATGTTATACTTATTTGTATACAGTGTTTTTTTATTGTATAATTAATAACTATTTTTGGTCGAACTCTGAAAGAAATAACGTGTAGTTCCACTTCCAACCGCGGTGGGCAACTGTGACGCCACAGGCACGCTTATTTAGTTTGAGATTCGTCAAGTAAAACGAAGAAGAGCGCATCCGGAAATACCTGTACCTTAATTCAGTACGTTTGTAAAAAATAATCCTGCCATAATCCTGCTTTTAAGGCTATAAAAAGCAACATCTGTAGGTTCACTTTATAATATATTATGACATAAGATCGTTTTTTTAATCAAGAGTTTGTGTACTGTAGTGTAAACAAAGACGGATTGCCTAACTACTAATATTGTGCAATATTTTAACATTGCGTTTGTGTGCCGTCAATATGAAAGGCTTTCTGATTCTGATATAGAGTAAACCGCAGTCAATTCTACCATTGTGGATTTTATCTATTATTTATTTGTGTAAAGTGTTTATTTATTGGACAATTAATAACTATTTTGGTCGAACTCTTAAAGAAATGACGTGTAGTTCCACTTCTAACCACCAAGTGGCGGCTCGCTTATTTAGTTTGAGATGAGTCAAGTAAAACGAAGAAAAACGAAACAGGAAATACCTATACCTTAATTCAATGCATTTTTTTTTAAAATAATTGAACGTTATCAACCACAGTTCTGCTTTTAAGGCTATAAAAAGCAACATATGTAGGTTCACTTTATTATATACATCCATAGATATATATAGATGTAAATTGCAAAATAAAATCGTTTGTTTGATCAAATAGTTTGTGTACTGAAAACAAAGGATTGGCTCACTATTGTATTGTGCACTATTTTAATGTTATCCATTGCTTTTGTCTGCCGTCATTTTATGTGTTTGAATTATTCCAAAAGTGAGTCAAAAGACTGAAATTGTGAAACGTTGATTGACATGTCCTACCTCTCTGCTTTTTCCATCCGTGACGAGTCGTGCCATGACAGCATCCAGCTCATTGAATTTACTCATAGTGGCACTGATATCTTTGTGAAGCTCTTCATACTCCTGATACTGATCGTTAAACACCGCTTTGTATTTTTCCCTTTCTTCCACACAGCTGATCTCCGGGTACTTCCTACAGCGACAAATAAACACAGTCACGTTGTTAAAAAAAAGACTCTCCAATGGCCAGTCGTGCAGATGTCTCCAAAATTGTTGGCTCACATGACGTAGTCTGCAATGATGTGCACTTTGGGGATGGAGTCGGGAGATGCGACTTTGTTCTGGAAGTCAGAGGTGAGCACCTGTTGCTTGTTTTGACCTTTGTTTCCTCTCGTGTCGGTTTCAGTCTCGAATGAAATGTGTTTGGCTTTTGGCGGGGCCAAGAGGGTCTCACTTCGATTCTGAAGAGATACAATTTTTTGATTTCGGGTGAAATTTCAGGGTGATACTGCAAGAACAATTTCAGCTTTAACTGCTCTAAAGACCATTTAAAGGACAACTGACGTCTCCGGACAAGTTGTATCCATAATTTATAAAATGGCTTCACATGACTTCTACTGAGCGCATTTTACAAAGATTCCGCCGCATATAGCTATATTTTACCTTTTAAGACTCGCGCTGAATATTCCGGAAGTCTTGTTTTTGAGTTGGTGACAAGTCCTCACCCTACGTCACTGAAGGAACGCCCCTGACCGATAAAAGGACACATTGTAGCAGTCCTTCCATCACGTCAATGCATTTTGCTGTACTTTGTTTGGTCTGAAAACTTCATGTTGCACCAAAAAGAGGCAGAAGAGGGCGACAAAGCTCCGTGTAAGGAATTAATCAGCCTGTGGAAACGGGCTGATTAATTCCTTATACGGAGCTTTGTCGCCATTTTCTGCCTCTTTTTTAGTGCTACATTTCCCGTCCCCAGATACCTCAAAATGGCACGGAATAAATTCTTTAATCATTGCAAACGTGTGCTTTCCTCTTCAGAACTATTTGAATCATATTCATAACTGGATGAGTAACAAGAAAGCATCTTCTCCGAATCGGAAGCTATTGTTTTGCTTGTCGAGCAAGGCAAGACGTCTTGGGGTGACGCCACGAACAAGGGGGCGGGACCTTCTGAAACTGGTCACTTCCAGGTTCTTTTTTTTTTGTTGTTGCAGATTTTGGACACTTTAAGTCATTTTTATTGGTGTTTTGCATTTGACTAAAAATGTCATACTGCGTGTTTTGGGTATTTTAGATGCTA